>NC_063444.1:20171608-20471608 GCF_020379485.1 Brassica napus | reverse complement strand
TGGCAACTGAAAATGATCTCCGTGTTAATGTCAGCCTGAGATATCTTCCTAATCTGCAAACACACACAGTTACATCATAAATATTTTAAATGACAGGAACCACCCATATAGTGTGTTATGTACCTAGCAAATAGCAAAAGTAAAGAGATACGATCATTCATTCAAGGTTTACCAGCGCATCAAAATCTGTGTCTTTGGGTTCTGTCACAGGAACACGTGCATATTCGACAAGGTAGCCTTCAGCTTGCAGTTCTTGGTATACCTAGATCCAGAGAAGTGTGTATAGTGATGTGATCCTTGAAATCACCATAACAGGGTGCATGCTCTGTATCATACAAAATACTACCTCAAGCATTGTCTTTAAGGATTCATTTGAGACCACTGGCTCCCACTGGTCTACCATCTCACCATCTGGTAGTTCATCAGTCACAAGGATCTTGTTACCATGTCTGCCAGGAAAAAAAAAACAAAGTCAGAGATCATTTATAGGAGCAAGCGGTTATAGTGATTAAGATATAAACCGAGACGCCTCCATGAGAACATCTCCTCTTAAATCTTCTTCCATTTGATCCACATTTAACCTCTTCATACCCTGATCAGAAACATAAATAAACATAAACTGAAAGGTTCAACCAATGTATAAAAGGCTAATTAACATACAAAAATAACATGTACTACCATGTTGGTGAAAGGATTGTCCAAATCACGTAGAACATATGGTTTCCCATTTATGTATATTACCTGCCATAAAAGGCAAGTTCACATAAGTAAATATGCTGAAGCAAGGAACAACAATACAGTCTATATTGATAGAAACTCTGAGTAACCGGTTCCTCCCTAAGACTAATCCAAAGAACTTGAACTTGATTGCTGGCTTTGTGAGCTCCGATGTGGTCAAGAAGGTTTCGTATCCCAACGGCGGTTGGCATAGCGACGCCGTGAACATGCTGAAGAAGGCCAAAACAACGAGATGGATCAGTAGCAGCAGAGAGGATAGTCGAAATTCACGACAATACCTAAAGATATCAATTACTAAGATAGAGAATGGAGCGAACCTGATGGTAATTTCGATCCGAGGATTCACGGACTTGTTCTGACAAGCTGGGAGATAATCGCTCTTGAGGATCGTCTTCTTCCCAAGCAACAATCCATCTCTCACCTTCGTCATCCCGCTCTGCCTCGCCGGAATCGTAGGTCTAAACAGTCAATTGAATCGCGCTTCGCGACTCAAGGTTCTGGCGCGAGAGTCTATGATATAGATGAACAAGGCTTGTGAGAAATGTAACAGAGAGAAAGGAGCTCTCACACACTCTAACTTCCTTCTTCAATTAGTCGCTTTGTTTTTACACTATGATGGAAAGGGTACTAAATAAACATTACAAGTTTTTTTACATCATCATCATCATCATCATCAAAGTAGTAACTCCAATTAACATAACCTTGATTAAACTAGTTGTTAATTAAAATTTAGCAACACTCTGTGATTCTTTTCTTTATATATTAGAATGTAGTCGCTGAAATTAGTCACTCTCTTACACCATCCCCAAAACGGTAAATTAAAATTTCAAATGCAATTTTTCTCCTTTATTATTTATTACAAGGGAGTAGATTTCGAAATAGAATAACTTTTTTTCTTACCTTTGATTTCACTCGCCTTTTTAATCAGTCCTCTTATCAACATTAAAAACTAATCTATTTTATAAGTTTTTTTCAAATACCACTAGGAGTTTTCCGAGTATCATGAGAAAGAATTTTAAATCGTTCTTAAAACGAATCCTCTTTTCAACATAAGAAAAAAAAAATGTGAAGTATCATGAGAAAGAATTTTACTAGTGATTTGGTAGCATAGTGATATTGTGAAGATTCATGTTTTTTTCTTTGTCATGGTTTAAATTATTCTTAGTAAAGAATTATTTATATTGAAATTTATTTTGGATACATCTCTTACTTATTAGTAGAGAAATATTTTGGGATTAACTTTAATTAGGTGGTGATATGCACCTTTCGCTGAGTGAATAAACTAAAATAAATTATAATTTTTAATTCGTAGGTATTAAAAAGTAAAAAATGCATATCAACTCAATATATAAAAACTGTCCATTATGAAACTTATTATAAAATTATTATGATATACAAATCAATGCAAAACAAACAAGTTGGGCTTCCTAGAAATCCCTAATTTAACATTTAATTATTTAAATATTTGAAAAGCATACAGCTTCCAATATTTGTCCATAAATACTTCAAATCTTTGGTTACTCTCATATATCTCTTTAAATCATGCTCATAAAAACATACAATACCAAAAATATATGCAAAAAATCACATTTATGAAAATTTCATAATATCAAAACAATCTGCAAATATAGTTATCTAAATTATGGAAAGAAAACATTTGAATTCCCATAATCAAAATAACACTAAACTAATGAAAATATCAGTGTGTTCCAATAGAAAAATATAGCTTAATCAAGACATGAATGACGTTATTTCCGATTCATTCGCAAATTTAAAATTTTCATCTCTAATTATTTGTTTATTAACATTTATGAAGACTTCATAATTATAAAGTATTGGTGCTTAAGTTAAGAGATTGAATTTACTATGCCCTTATTTGTTTTAATTTTTCTGTACTATCAGTAAAAGTTTTCTTTTACAATAAATTTTTTAAATTTTTACACCGAAAAATTGTATAAAAGATCATTTAGAAAAGAGCATGTAAAAAATTACCAACGTATAATGTCCTATTGGACCCATAAGACTTAATACTATGCATGATCAAAATAATATAAATTTCAAATGCAATTTTTCTCCTTTATTATTTATTACAAGGGAGTAGATATCGAAATAGAAGAACTTTTTTCTTACCTTTGATTTCACTCGCCGTTTTAATCAGTCCTCTTTTCAACATTAAAAACTAATCTATTTTATAAGTTTTTTTTCAAATATCCTAAAGATGAATTTTAAGAGTGACTGAGGACAATGTTGGTAGCATAGTGATATTGTGAAGATTTGTGTTTTTCTTTGTCATGGCTTACTTAAATCGCTCTTAGTATAAAAGATTATGGGAGATTTGCCAAAATAGAATAAAAATTCAGCTTCATTGTCCCTTTGATATAAAATTTTTTTTGTCTCTTTTTATCTTTTCCATTTTTAAAACTTAATGAAATAAATAATTTTTTGAATAAAAAATTATGATAAATTAAATGCAATTGATGAAATATTCATATACACAAACTGATATTTTTTGGGATTTAAAAACTTGTTAAATTAAATTAATTTTTTAAATTATGTTATACGGAAAGTTGATATCTTGCATATTTACATTGTTTTAACTCTCTATTCTTGCATGTTTTGGTCATTTAGAATAGGGATCATGCATTTTAGTTTCTTTTTTGCATTGCATAAGTCTTTATCAGGTCTTGGAGTGTCCATTGGAGTTCTTAGATGTACTTGGAAGCATTTAGGATCAAAAAGGGAGTAGAAAGTGTTGTTTGAGCGAGCAGAGCACCAGAGCGGGCTACGGGAGCGACCTGCGACACCCGCTCCAGACGAAACGAAGACAGCGCGACCTCTTGCACCGGGGTGAGACACCCACTCCGAGCTCAACCTTTTGTCGACAACTTTCCTGATGTGGAGCGACCTGGTGGAGCGAGGTCACGTATCCGCGCGCAATTTGAAGACGTGAAGCAAACACATTGGAGCGACGTATCGGAGCGGGGTGACTAACCCGCTCCAGATGTGGAGCGACCTGGTGGAGTGACGTCACGTACCCGCGCGCAATTTGAAGACGTGAATCAAATATATTAGAGCGACGTACCGCAGCGGGGTGACTAACCCACTCTAGATATGGAGCGACCTAGTGTACCCACGCTGTGTCTTATCTTCTGATCGAAAATTTATGTTTTATTTGGGCCTTTCAGGTTGTTGACTGAACCCATTAGGTTTTAGAAGTCATATAAATACTCTCTAAACCTAATGTTAGGGAATTATCTTGTTTTCTAACTAATCACAAAGAACCTTTAGGTAAAAGATCTAATCTTGATCATTATCTCTTGTGATTGCTTGATTATCTTGATCACTAAGCATGATTAACACCAAATCATCATTGATTCTTGGGTTTATCATGAAGATTAGTGAGTAGTCATATTTGGCAACTGAAAATGATCTCCGTGTTAATGTCAGCCTGAGATATCTTCCTAATCTGCAAACACACACAGTTACATCATAAATATTTTAAATGACAGGAACCACCCATATAGTGTGTTATGTACCTAGCAAATAGCAAAAGTAAAGAGATACGATCATTCATTCAAGGTTTACCAGCGCATCAAAATCTGTGTCTTTGGGTTCTGTCACAGGAACACGTGCATATTCGACAAGGTAGCCTTCAGCTTGCAGTTCTTGGTATACCTAGATCCAGAGAAGTGTGTATAGTGATGTGATCCTTGAAATCACCATAACAGGGTGCATGCTCTGTATCATACAAAATACTACCTCAAGCATTGTCTTTAAGGATTCATTTGAGACCACTGGCTCCCACTGGTCTACCATCTCACCATCTGGTAGTTCATCAGTCACAAGGATCTTGTTACCATGTCTGCCAGGAAAAAAAAAACAAAGTCAGAGATCATTTATAGGAGCAAGCGGTTATAGTGATTAAGATATAAACCGAGACGCCTCCATGAGAACATCTCCTCTTAAATCTTCTTCCATTTGATCCACATTTAACCTCTTCATACCCTGATCAGAAACATAAATAAACATAAACTGAAAGGTTCAACCAATGTATAAAAGGCTAATTAACATACAAAAATAACATGTACTACCATGTTGGTGAAAGGATTGTCCAAATCACGTAGAACATATGGTTTCCCATTTATGTATATTACCTGCCATAAAAGGCAAGTTCACATAAGTAAATATGCTGAAGCAAGGAACAACAATACAGTCTATATTGATAGAAACTCTGAGTTACCGGTTCCTCCCTAAGACTAATCCAAAGAACTTGAACTTGATTGCTGGCTTTGTGAGCTCCGATGTGGTCAAGAAGGTTTCGTATCCCAACGGCGGTTGGCATAGCGACGCCGTGAACATGCTGAAGAAGGCCAAAACAACGAGATGGATCACTAGCAGCAGAGAGGATAGTCGAAATTCACGACAATACCTAAAGATATCAATTACTAAGATAGAGAATGGAGCGAACCTGATGGTAATTTCGATCCGAGGATTCACGGACTTGTTCTGACAAGCTGGGAGATAATCGCTCTTGAGGATCGTCTTCTTCCCAAGCAACAATCCATCTCTCACCTTCGTCATCCCGCTCTGCCTCGCCGGAATCGTAGGTCTAAACAGTCAATTGAATCGCGCTTCGCGACTCAAGGTTCTGGCGCGAGAGTCTCTGATATAGATGAACAAGGCTTGTGAGAAATGTAACAGAGAGAAAGGAGCTCTCACACACTCTAACTTCCTTCTTCAATTAGTCGCTTTGTTTTTACACTATGATGGAAAGGGTACTAAATAAACATTACAAGTTTTTTTACATCATCATCATCATCATCATCAAAGTAGTAACTCCAATTAACATAACCTTGATTAAACTAGTTGTTAATTAAAATTTAGCAACACACTGTGATTCTTTTCTTTATATATTAGAATATAGTCGCTGAAATTAGTCACTCTCTTACACCATCCCCAAAACGGTAAATTAAAATTTCAAATGCAATTTTTCTCCTTTATTATTTATTACAAGGGAGTAGATTTCGAAATAGAATAACTTTTTTTCTTACCTTTGATTTCACTCGCCTTTTTAATCAGTCCTCTTATCAACATTAAAAACTAATCTATTTTATAAGTTTTTTTCAAATATCCTAAAGATGAATTTTAAGAGTGACTGAGGACAATGTTGGTAGCATAGTGATATTGTGAAGATTTGTGTTTTTCTTTGTCATGGCTTACTTAAATCGCTCTTAGTATAAAAGATTATGTGAAATTTGCCAAAATAGAATAAAAATTCAGCTTCATTGTCCTTTTGATATAAATTTTTTAGTCTCTTTTTATCTTTTCCATTTTTAAAACTTAATGAAATAAATAATTTTTTGAATAAAAAATTATGATAAATTAAATGCAATTGATGAAATATTCATATACACAAACTGATATTTTTTGGGATTTAAAAACTTGTTAAATTAAATTAATTTTTTAAATTATGTTATACGGAAAGTTGATATCTTGCATATTTACATTGTTTTAACTCTCTATTCTTGCATGTTTTGGTCATTTAGAATAGGGATCATGCATTTTAGTTTCTTTTTTGCATTGCATAAGTCTTTATCAGGTCTTGGAGTATCCATTGGAGTTCTTAGATGTACTTGGAAGCATTTAGGATCAAAAATGGAGTAGAAAGTGTTGTTTGAGCGAGCAGAGCACCAGAGCGGGCTACGGGAGCGACCTATGACACCCGCTCCAGACGAAACGAAGACAGCGCGACCTCTTGCACCGGGGTGAGACACCCACTCCGAGCTCAACCTTTTGTCGACAACTTTCCTGATGTGGAGCGACCTGGTGGAGCGAGGTCACGTATCCGCGCGCAATTTGAAGACGTGAAGCAAACACATTGGAGCGACGTATCGGAGCGGGGTGACTAACCCGCTCCAGATGTGGATCGACCTGGTGGAGCGACGTCACGTACCCGCGCGCAATTTGAAGACGTGAATCAAATATATTAGAGCGACGTACCGCAGCGAGGTTGCTAACTCACTCTAGATGTGGAGCGACCTAGTGTACCCACGCTGTGTCTTATCTTCTGATCGAAAATTTATGTTTTATTTGGGCCTTTCAGGTTGTTGACTGAACCTATTAGGTTTTAGAAGTCATATAAATACTCTCTAAACCTAATGTTAGGGAATTATCTTTTTTTCTAACTAATCACAAAGAACCTTTAGGTAAAAGATCTAATCTTGATCATTATCTCTTGTGATTGCTTGATTATCTTGATCACTAAGCATGATTAACACCAAATCATCATTGATTCTTGGGTTTATCATGAAGATTAGTGAGTAGTCATATTTGGATTCATAGGTTAGGGAGACTAAGAGTGATTAAGCTAGATCTAAGGTGTTTTAGTATAGATCAATCTTGTTCCTTGCTAGTAGAGTGCTTTATTGCAATTTTAGAGTTGAACTCTCTAAAGTTGAGCTCTAAGCATTTCATACCTGAAAGGTGTTTGATGAAATGTCTTAACCAACTCTCCTATGCTTTTAACATACTTTACCAAAGAGATTTGTTGTTACAGGTGTTAAGATGACTAATGGACTTGAAATTAATGATTGCTTAGATATTATTCAACCAAAAAAATTTGATGCTTGAGTTATCTTATTGAATGAGCATTTATCTAGAGATAGAGTTTGTTTAGGATTGTGTCTAGGTCTAAAGTTGATAGATTGATTGAAAGGTAACACCTTTAGATTGAAACTTGATCATCCAAGGTCAATTCCCTTAGCCCATGAGTTCTTCCATCTCATAAGAAAGAAAGCTTTGTTATTTATTGCATTTTAGTAGTGTTCTAGTTCAAAATCATCTCACCAATTGATATCATTTAGATTAAGCATGGTCTTGCATTTCCTTTGCTTTAGAATCACTTAGAACTGGTTTGACATCCTTTATACTATATATAACATTTGATTAGGAGCCTTGAAAACTCTTAACATCAAAAGTAGATTTCTTCTTCTACGAATAATAAAATGGTAGAAATTGAATTCTAGGTAAAAAAAGTTAATCTACTTTCTCTACAACCAGTATTCTACTTTTAAATAAAATTATAAATATGAAAACCGCAAAGTCTACGCACTGTAAGTGTAGCTACATTTTTATGAACGCAACTTCTACTTTTATGAGTAATTCTAAAATTCTATAAATACGAAATCTAGACACAGAGGGGTTCCTGTGGCCACAGACGCTGGATCTAGAGATCCGACTCCAACCCCTAATGTTGTTATCTGCTGGAGACTCCGTCGTAGCAAATATTTTTAAACCCGACCAAGACATTAAATCGAAAAAATTATCAGGTCATCGGATTATTGAGTCTACCTCGGGCGAACTACGGGTTAATAAGTTAATTAATTTTAATATATAACTATATATTAGCCGCAATGAAGCTTAATTTTTTTACCAATTTGATCAATTAAATTTAAGGTAAAATATAATACGATGAAGTGTGCACCTGAAGAACAAGCACTGCATTTGCAATGTTTTTGACATTGACAGGATACCTTATATTTACGCAATTGCTGCTGGTAAGCACTCGGAGCGAGACAAAAACCATTATGTAGATGTTTTTACTGAAAGTATACATCTCGGTAGAGATTTAACTACTTGCACCTTCCCTGACAATGTTCTGAGTATTCGTGTCCACCTTAACTTCTAAGAAAAGCAGTGGAAGTCTTCCTACAAAGCGAATCAGATTAGTTGTGAATTTGGTGTTCATGGTTATAAATCTCAATCACGAATGATGTAGATGTGACACAAGAGGACACAACAAGATTACATGCAAAACTGCTATATGAAGTTATTGTATGTCTATGCATCTGTGAAAGGAAAATAAAACAGAGTTTTTTTTTATATATTTCAGTTCTCTTATGAAACTTTTTTCAAAGTGTCATTTAAATACTATAAACATTTTTTATTCTCTGATTTTAATGGTTTATTGATGATTACATGTTTTTATGAACAATTTCTAGGTGTGGTTTATTGATAATTACAATTATATGCTTGAACACACTTATCTTCAATACTATATTATTTGTTTTGGAAATCCGTCCTAAACATGTCATCTGCTATAATACATAAGATATATTTCGGTTTGTTAATGAATAAGTTTATATTTTTGATACTAACCGAGGATCCACCATAGCCTAGCGAGTAAACCACTACAAATTAAAACTATAGGTCTTGCTAGAATATCTATATATATATATATATATATATATATATATATATATATAAATATGTGTGTGTGTGTCTAGGCAAAAATATTTGTATTAATAGATCTAGCTTGTCATCACTCTTTGTATTAAAATTGGCATATAAAGAATCCTTATATACATCCATAACATATACACAAATTTAGGGGTGTGACCAAATTTTTTAAATAATAGTTGTAATTGCCACAATAAAAGATATGCCTTGTTAGTAAAGTATACCACAATTGATTACTATATAACTAGAATAAGACATGCGCTCTGTGCAAGATGAGTTTATGTAACTAAAATTTAAAGCATATAGTATTGACAAATTAAATATTTTGATGTGATGATTTATATATATATATACAACTATGTTTTTTATATAATCATATACACGTTGGAAATGGACTATTTGTAATTGTAATTTTGGACGAAAACCCTTTGAATTTATCAAGGGCCCGATCGATATGGACTTAAGGATTTAACACGAATTTCAGAATTTCACAATTTTACATAAGATGGAAAATAAAAATATTAAAAAACAAATACAAATTTGGCAAGTATTTAAAGCAATGTTTTGAAAACCGGATCGGACATTGACTCGGAATTGTAGTTGGGTCAATGGTTGGACCGATCCAACCGTTCAATCGGGTTTTAAATTTAATCTAATTTTAAATTAAATAACTATATATATATCTATAAATATAAAATTATTTATATAAACTTTATGTCATTGTTAGAATCCAAATTTGATATGAAAACAAATGAAAACTTCAAAAATAATATAAAAATATAACGAAAACTATTTTATTTAGATACATATTAGAAAACAATATGAAATTTTTATGAAACCTTTTCAGAGTTTGTAATTTTTTTATTCTTGTAAACTGAATTTAAGAAAATTGGGTTTAAATATCGAATCGGATCACCGAGTTTTACTGGGTTTTGATCGGGTTTACTGATTTTATTTAAATCCAATTTTTAGCATAACTCGAAACCGATTAGAAAAGCAGGTCAGCGGTTAGAAAAACTTAATCTGATTTTTCAATACGGTAGATCTGAACCAAACAAGACCAAACCAAACTGAACCGAAATAGAGAAATGAGTTTGAATTTGGTAAAACTGAATGAATGTTACTTTTAAGAAACCGATGAATATGGATATGGTTTGGTATCGAAACTGAGCAAACCGAATAAAAAGAATAAACCGATTAACTAATATATAGTTGCATATTTATATGTAAATTATATAGCAAAATTAATAATATATAAAAAAATTATTTTTATTGATATGATCTTCATACATAAAATGATGATTTTAGTAATTTAATATTTTTGTTTTAAGTTTAATTTTTGTTTTAATTTTTATCAAATAAAAAAAATTTATTTTTTCGTTGAAAAATACATGTACTAATATTTTTTGTTATTTAATAATATTATGGATTCCTAATTTATCTTATTTTATTTTATTAAAATTATTATTCTTATTATTAATTTAATGTGTTTACTAATTATTTTAAATAGTAAAAAAAGAAAACAAAATTGGTCTATTTAAAAACTGAAATATCTTCATGTTTTATTAAAGCCAATATCTAATCGTTTATATATTACTTTCTGTTAGGTTAACGTCGTTGATAATTACATAAACTAATAAACTAATATGAAGACCAATTATTATAATTTTCCTTAACTCCCCCAATATAAATTATCAATTATTGGCTTGGTTCCAAAGTTTTTGCATCTTAAATATAATTTTTTTTTTATATTTACGTCATACTGAATTGTGTATCAAACTAATTATATTCGATATTTAAGCATAAGAGTATTAACTTAATCGCATTTAATTGTTTGATCTAATAAGGAAAACATCATTTATATGTAACTAAATTACACTTCTTCGAAGTGTGTATACTGGTTTGTGAAGATTAAATATGTTATACCGACCAATATTTTCTTTGACTGTTGTTTGGTTCAATTAAAAGATAACTTCAGAAAACCAACATCAACAATACAAAATTGGAAACCTTCTTCTGTTTTCCAACACTAAATATACAGAACATTAATCCCCTATATGATTATATAGGATTATCAAAGACTTAAAAAAACTCACAAATTATATCACCGTTTATATATGATTATATAGGATTATCAAATATTCCATATTTACATCATCGTTTATATAAGCGTGATTATATATGTTAGGGCTACCGAGGTTTTATATTGAAACTTTAGTATACTACTAGATTTTTCACCATTTTCATTTTATACATATATAACGGATATCATCGCAAAACTTTAAAAGATATTTACATTTTAGTATTATATATTGTGTAAATCTATAATGTTATTGGTTATGTTTCTTATTCGATATTATTAATGTATAATGATTTGTTTTATATATTTTAATTTATTATTAATTGTTATTATATATTAATATATTTTTGAGTTTGGTAAAATAAATTCATAGTATGAAATAAAAAAATTGAGAATCTCTTTCATTTTTTCTAATTTTTAGAGACTGAATACAATACATTTTAAAATTTTATTTAGCTATACTATAAAACTGATATTTTCTTAGCATAATTTATATTTCTATGTTATTTATTTTAGTATATTGTGGGATTTTATAAGTAAATACATTATAATAATACTATATTATTAATTATGAAATCAATTGCTGCATTAATTTAAAAATATTTTAAAATTTTATTAAGATTTTGTTAGGTTTTTTATTATATTTTGTTATAAGTAAAAATTAAATTTAAATTTACAGTTAACATTTATTTATTAATATCTATATAATTTATAAGATTTTTTAGAAATGTTATATATTAAATAGTTAAACTTAAATAGTCAAATAGATGTAATTGATGAAATAGACCTTGTATGAATTTTTATGGTATTTCTTTTAATAAAGAAGTTATAGAATATAATTATAAAATTTGAAAAATAGCATACACTTTTATTTTATTTTGTTTTATAATAAAATTTTATTTAAATTAATGTATAATAGTATATATTATTAATTATGAAATTAATCAAAGGTATTAATTTAAGTAAAATATTTTAAACTTTTAGAAAGATTTTGTTAGATTTTTTTCTCAACATTTTGTTATAACTAAAAATAAAATTTAAATTTACAGTTAAAATTGATTTATTATTAATATCTTTATATATTGAATAGATTAATATAAATAATTAAATAAATGTAATTAATGAAATTGACCTAATAAGGCTAGTATGATTTTTTTATGGTAGATAAAAATGATACTTTTCTTTTAATAGAGAAGATTTTGTATTTGTATTGGACGACATATGAATATACTACACGTTTTTTTATTTTTCATCATAAATGAAAAACATTTATTTTGTTCTTCTTATGCTCAAGTTTGGTTTACCAATTTGCTTATGGTATACCATACATCATAACCTAAATACACGCTTGTTATAATATAAAGTTTCCTACCAATTAAATTTTGAACTTGCAAATTATTCAATTGATTCTTATGCTGCTACGTAAGTCAAATTGACATCTTAATTAAATGACACATCATCAGATCTCTTTTTTAATTAGTACAAAATATAAGTTACAACTTTTTAAACAATTCTCAATTAATATATAAGAGATATATTATGTTAGCCATATATAGAAACAATCACTCAACAAAATAAGGTTTCTTCCATTTGTACACAATTTAGGAAACAATATGTATAATTGTCAAGTCAATCAAATTTTCGTGCACACAAATTATATATAGTTAATACTATATATTTGATTTCCTAAAACCAAAAATGGAAAAACTTACAGTAGTAGGTAAATGTATATACAGCCAATCCGAAAATATCACAATCAATTATGTTATAACCGAATCTGGTCAAATTCAGTATAAGATTATAATTTCAATTCGAACCGATATAAGGGATTATAACCGGAGAACCTACAAATACAGAAAAACATGTTCTATTACACGTTGCTATAGGTTACATCCCTATATTATAGTTGACATTTATAAGATAAACCACAACCTTAGTTTTTAAGAGTTATTAACATAAATAGACTCATTATGTCTTTAATTACACTGCAGAGTACAATGTGCTACTGAAGTACTTGTTTGTCCTCTCAAAAACAAAATCAAAGATGGGTATCACAATACTAAAAGCAAGATATTCTCCAATTTTAGCATGTCCACGTCATCATAAATAATCCTCCAATCACAGCCTTTTATTTTCTGGTCTGGGCTTCAAATTTGTTTTAAATGGGATTAGTTTCAATAAAGGAGACTTTAGTCTTAAGATCATCTCGATGAGTCGCCATGTTCCTTCGGAACTCACCAAATCCGATCAACTTCTGTGTAACAGATTCATTTTCCATTTTCCATTTTCCTCCTACCTTAATCCATTCATTAAAGTGAATCTCATCTCCCATCCCACTTTGTCGCATTTAATCAGCTTCATCTTCATAAAACGTAACCGATGATCCTCGGCATATAAATATGTGTTTGATGAATGCGATGAGCAGTTCACCATCTGAAAGAACAAACTCTATCAAGCATGAACTCCAGCAATGGCGAATTCGAGCATTCGTCGGTTAATTTTGGAAACATGATGCAATCGGTTTAGTTTCTTTTTCCTTTAGGCCAATGTTGATGTCGCCGGGAGCTGTGGAGAGAATGCCGGGGAAAGCGACCAGCAATAAACTTCTTAACTCACATCAAACTCACTGATCTGGACACCACAACCGCCACGGAGCACCGATCGACCCCACTCCGCTAGATCCCGAAGCCAAAACTCCTCCACATCTTCCCGCCGTCCTCGAATGATTTATAATGCTATTAATCTATATTGGAATATGTTGATCTGTTGATCGGTAGATGAGAAGGTAATTTTATTCCACTGAATCTGTTGTTTCTTTAAATCATCGGTGAAATTTAGCTCTCTATCGCTATATTTTCTTATACATGATCAACTACTTGCTCAATCTTTTGGCCGTATTGTCTATGGTAATATGTTGCTGATTCCCAGTATCTGTCTCGATTTTTTGACTCGCTAAAACTTGCTGAATATATATTATCCTGCTCAAGTGAAAAGAGACATAGCTTTGAGAGAATGGTTGCTAGAGGAAACTGGGGAAAACATAAACATAAATTTCGGTTCTTGATATCATGTGATGTGTTCTATTGTTTCCTCAGATAGTATATGTTTTAGTGACACTGACACACAAACATTCGGTGTTGGATTCTCATCATTGGTTGTCTGTTTCAGTTGGAGAACCTGTTCTACACATTTCCAGGGTGAGATTGAAGTTGCATGGTTAGTTTTTCTAATTGTTACTATGCTTTATAGAATCCGAATCCGTTGTTGTTTCTCATTCTATAAAATCTCATTTTAATGTTTTGTGCACTTATGCGAGGAATCAGATGAAGCTGAAGAAATAGGTAATGGAAATAGTAGCAAGCGACAAGCGAAACTACGCAGAATCAGTGACAAGCGAAACTACGCAGAATCGGCCAATCGGGTTCACTACATGCAGAAAAGCGAATAGATCGAATCAAGCTGATGTAAGATTCAAACCTGAGAACAACCTGATATGCTAGCAAAGCAAAGTAGACTTGAAGCGTGGTTCTGGTATTCTTCAGACACGATCTCTTGCTACCAAGTTTCGTAGGAAGAGTAGCATTGTTGGAATAACAAGATTGCCATTATCCTTGATACTGAGTGGTACAAGGTTAAGACAACAAAACTAAGAGTCCTCATAATGAAAGAGCAAAAACACACCTTGAGAAGTGAGCCAATAGCTACTTGCATCTGGTTCCTGATAGCGATCAGGTTCTCAATCTCTTTATTAGCCAGCTCTGTTATTATGCCTTAGGTATTCACTAACACTCTTTCCCCCTGCACATCCAAGAAAACCTATACACTACAAGATCTGGTTCACGGTTTTTTTTCTGTGACAATTTGACAGGCCGATATCGACATAAATTTATGTGCATTTGTTCAGACAGAACATAATGGAGGTGGTGTATACTTGCTAAAGGCTCCAAGTTTTATGAGATAGCGATTGTGGGTGGTTCTTGATCAGAACGACAAGGATAATGGAGGAAGTTCTGCGAAAGCTCATAGTAGCTTGAAAATTTATAGGTGGAACAAAGCTTGAAGCTAAACTAGAAGCTATTTCCCAGATCAAGAGAGACATTTTATTCGCAGCATCTTTCTACTTGTGATGCCATCTGGTTTATTTTCTGCCAATATTGTTGAGACAAAAGATTTCAATATAATTTCACCAATGTTTTGTTTTACTATTACACTATATTATCCTCTCTTTTTTGTACACTTCATATATAGTTACATCAAATCACTAACTCATCATAGCCGGACAAAACTAACATAAAATTCCACAAAACGATTATAAAAGTGTTGTCAATATAACATTGAGTATTTCTCAGAAAATTAGTCATATAAGCAATTAAAAAGACCAAAAATCCCCAGAAGGGGCAGGAAACATGACCACCTGGTATCGTCATTAACCGGAACTAAGGGATTAATCTTATGATGCGGTATATATGATTTTAGTATTATTTTTTTGATTGGTGGTTTGCTTATAAAGTTTGTTGTTTGGTTTGTGTCTTATTCGTCGTTTATAATAGGTTTTCAACAATTGATTTAGAGAACAATCGTATTCTTTCGTTTGGATTAATATTTGACTCGGTTTATTTCCAATCATAAAATAGTTTGGTTTGGTATGAGAAACAACCTGCTAAATAAATCAATTAAAGAGTCGGTTTATACAGTAGAATCTCTATAAATTAATAATGTTGGGACTTTGAAATTTTATTAATTTATAAAGATGTATAAATTTACAAAATTTTATTTATTTAGATTTTTTTCTCTATCTCTAAATTTTTTTATTTATAAATTAAAAAATATTTGATTTTACCAAATGTATATTATTTAAATTTTAGAAATTTGAATTTCATATTGTTAAAATATTTTATTTTGTGTATATTTTTATGTTTCATAGAATTTTTAAATGGTTTTCGATATAATTTTACTAAATATTATTAAAAAATATTGAAATACTAAGAAAACTAAAGGTATTTTCATTGTGAATATAAAACCAACAATATAATGTTTAGTTTGTACTTATATAAAATTATATATAGATAGATTATTAATTTATGATTTTAATAGGACTATATATTTACATGAGAGTTTTCAAAAAATTATTATCTTATTATTTTATCGATTTATATCATATTTTACACCGGTCCAAATTGGAGCCGGTGAAATTTATTAATTCATAGAAATTATTAATTTATCGTGTATTAATTTCTAAAGGTGGAATACCGAAAACTAGAAATTCAATGACACTAAATGCAAAAAAAAAAAAAAAAACTCAGTTGTACATTTACCATTTCTTACATAATAACCTGAAGGAGAGATGACAAAAAAAAAAAAAAAAAAACCTGAAGGAGCAAAATTAAATATTAGATTATAACTAAAATATAATTAACATTTTATTCATTTTTCTCATTATTCTATATGTAATCTAATAATAAAATAATTTTTAAATTTTATCTTCTAATTTATAAATCTATAATAAACCCTATATATATGATATATTTAATAAAAAATCCGGGCGTAGTCCGGGCAAATCCCTAATTAAGATAATTAGGCATTTTTCTTTCTTGTTAGGTTTATTAAGAAATTCGAAACCTCTGAACTAAATGATTATTTTATTCAATTGTTTAGATATTTTATTTTTCTTTCTCTCTCTCAATGTTTTTCTTTCCTTTCACAACCACCATCTGTAACACAACCTTCCATTTCTTCCGATAATGTCATTCAATTTTTTTTGGGTTTTTTCCGCCACCGCCTCCGCAGCAAGAATAACCATAACCAAACGATAATGCATCCTCTCACACCGTTTATCCTTATACATTTATTTTGACGAAAGTGACATGACCAACAAAGCAAACCCAAGCAACTTCTTTTGTGAAATATGAAATCATGGAAGAGTGCCCATGATCAGAACATAGTGTCCATGGTCAGAAAAAGTTTCTTTTGATTATATATATCAACAAAGCCAAATCCCTAATTAAGATAATTAGGCATTTTTCTTTCTTGTTAGGTTTATTAAGAAATTCGAAACCTCTGAACTAAATGATTATTTTATTCAATTGTTTAGATATTTTCTTTTTCTTTCTCTCTCTCAATGTTTTTCTTTCCTTTCACAACCACCATCTGTAACACAACCTTCCATTTCTTCCGATAATGTCATTCAATTTTTTTTGGGTTTTTTCCGCCACCGCCTCCGCAGCAAGAATAACCATAACCAAACGATAATTCATCCTCTCACACCGTTTATCCTTATACATTTATTTTGACGAAAGTGACATGACCAACAAAGCAAACTCAAGCAATTTCTTTTGTGAAATATGAAATCATGGAAGAGTGCCCATGATCAGAACATAGTGTCCATGGTCAGAAAAAAGTTTCTTTTGATTATATATATCACCAAAGCCTCGTACTTTAGATAACTTTCCAACATATGTGAACCTACAAAAAATAAGACAACCACAAACTCACTAAACCACATCCATACACAAAAAAAAAAGCTTCAAGCTTTATACAGAACAAAGGTGATCACTATAAAATTGAGAAAAGCTTCAGGATTTATGTGCTTCACAGAACAAGGGTCACTATTTCTTGATCAATTTTGCAATTCAATGAATCAACTTGCAGGGAGTCTTCTCACCAGGGTGACTATTTTAGAATGTTAATTTTCAGTTTTTAAAAAGAATGAGATATGTGTACATAAACATTGGTGTACATATGGATATTGTCTAAGGTTGTACATGGAGACTGATAAAACGAGAAAAAAAGCATAAAACAGGAAGAATCACATGGAAGCTTAGGCAATATCAAAGCACATTCCCTAATGGCATGCTCAATACATACAAGCTTTTTCAGAATCAAAAAACAAACGAGTCATTCCAAAAAATATTATATTATCAGTCAAAAAGTGTGTGTTTTGTGATATATTTATTTCAAGGAATGTGCATGTTATGCTCTTATACTCTTTGGAACATTGTAGCTATGTTGCAAATTGGCTGAGGATCTCATGTACATATATGTAAAATATATATACTTTGGATAAATGAAAGTTTTTGGTGTACATGAATATCTAGATTGATCGTGGTTTAAAATTTTAGAACACATGAATATATAAAAGTTTTCGAAGTGTACACATAGTGTGTTATGTGGTGTACACATATTGTACTATCCACATGTACAGTTGGATGACTATATCCACGTGTACAACATGTAATCGATGTCCTCTTGTACACTGCAAACCACAGTGAAGTTTGCATCCATGGCTTCAAACGTATCAACCCAAACTCATCCACTTGTACACTGCAAACCATAGATAGACAGTGGTTCGAATTTGGTCTATGCAGACAAATGAATAAGACCTTTAATCATCAAGCGGTTACAAAGTGAGAAAATCTTAACAATTCTAGAAAAACAAAACCAAATACGAACCTTTAGCAACTCATCAGCTAAATAACAACAGATGTAATCATGTAACTACCTTTGGCAAAAGCAAATATGAACCTTTATTACTCTATGGTGGAAAACACAACGAGATAATATTCAAGTGAATCTCAACACTGTATCCTAACACAGAAAATGAGCTTGCAGTTATTATAACAATAATAATTTATTGGTCTCATCACCATGAGAGTTGTGAACAAATTTCTCTTGCATGTTTCCTCACCAACATGCTCTATCATATGTCTTCTCTGAGCTTTGCCGTCTCAACTCGCACATGGGATGAATTGGGAGTGAACCGACCCAAGACGGTGAAGCTATCCAACGGTGATTGTGGTATTCGCGGCATGGACGAGATTACTCTCTTCTTCATCTTCTCTTTGCATCCATTAGAAACGCATTGGGAATGGTTCATCGGAGACGACGAGATTCCCCAGTTAGCAGCGACATCGCTTCCGATTATGGATTTATGCGAGATCGAAATTCTTCTATGCGATTAAGTTATCTCACCCACCAATTAAAATTTTCTCAATCTGATATTTAGAATGTGAGATATGAGAGAGGAGAGAGGGAGAAGAAGGATTTTTGGTCCAAGAGTATGGAAGGTTTTCACGGCGGAAGAAGATCACTACAAGAAAACAGCGGTATTCTGACGGACATTCCGACGGAAAAGGAAATCCTCGGAATATCCCGAGGAATTTCCGAGGAAGCACAAAATTGGGTTTCCTCGAAATTTCCTCGGAATATACCGACGGAATTCCGAGGAAATATCTATCCGTCGGAATATTCCGAGGAAATTCCGAGGGAAAATGGGTTCCTCGGAAAAAACCGATGAATTCCGAGGAAATATTATAGCCGTTGGAGAGCAGTTGGGGGATTTTACAAAATTCCGAGGAAATTCCGACGAACTAGCCTTTTCCGTCGGAATTCCGTCGGAATTTCCTCGGTCCGTCGGCAGGATTTAAACTATAAATACAAGCACTCCTCTTCCTCTTCATTCACTCCATATCTTCATCCTCCCTCTTACTCTATTTACACACGAATTTGATTCATAAAAAATATGTCTTCTTCAAATTATTTTCGTTCTTGGATCGATCGACCTCATTTGGATCCGAACACGAGATTGCTTACGGAAGAATACCAACGAGGTATAACCGAATTCATGGGGTTAGTTCACCGACAACCGGAAGAAAAAACAGGTATGTTAAGATGTCCTTGCTCTAATTGTAAAAATAGAAAGGTTATTAAAGAGTGGGATGTTTGGACTCATCTATATTTGAGTGGGTTTACACGAAGTTACAAAATTTGGTATCATCATGGGGAAACTGATTATGAACATGGTAGTACTAGCGAACCTCAGCCAGCGGTTAGATTAGAAGAACCAATTAGAACGGATGTAGATTATGGTGTAGGTACTGAGCAGATGGTAAATGATCATTTTAGAGGGGAAGATTTACCCAATGCAGAAGCTAGGAGATTTTATGATATGTTGGATGCTGGAAAGCAACCATTGTACGAAGGTTGCAGAGATGGTCATTCAGCTTTATCATCTGCTACAAGATTGATGGGCATTAAAACAGATTATAATTTGGCTGAAGACTGTGTGGATGCGATTGCTGATTTTGTAAAAGGTATTCTACCCGAGGATAATGTAGCTCCTGGTTCATACTACGAGGTTCAGAAACTCGTAGCTGGTCTTGGTTTATCGTATCAGGTAATAGATGTATGCAGCGACAACTGCATGATTTATTGGAGGGCGGATGAACAGCGGGTTACATGCAAATTTTGTGGAAAGCCTCGTTATAAAGATACGAGTGGAAGAGTTCCAGTGCCATATAAAAGGATGTGGTATTTACCTTTGACGGAAAGGTTGCAGAGGTTGTATCTGTCTGAACGCACAGCGCAACCAATGAGATGGCATGCGGAGCACTCAACAGATGGTGAGATCAGACATCCTTCAGATGCAAAAGCGTGGAAGCATTTCCAATCAAAGTATCCCGACTTTGCGTATGAGAGAAGAAATGTCTACCTTGGATTATGTACTGATGGTTTCAGTCCGTTTGGCAAGAGTGGAAGACAGTATTCTCTATGGCCCGTCATTCTTACACCATACAACCTACCCCCAAACTTGTGCTTGCGACGAGAGTTTTTGTTTCTCTCGATTCTCGTTCCCGGACCAGAGCATCCTAAGAGATCACTTGATGTGTTTCTTCAGCCACTAATATATGAGTTGCAACAACTATGGGCTCAAGGTGCTGAAACATACGATGTTTCGTGTAAAGAAAACTTTCAAATGCGGGCAGTACTAATGTGGACAATAAGTGATTTTCCAGCATATGGTATGTTGTCTGGATGGACAACGCATGGAAGGCTATCATGTCCATATTGTCAAGATAACACTGATGCTTTCCAACTAAAACACGGAAGGAAAACGTGTTGGTTTGACTGTCACAGGAGATTCCTACCACCTGATCATCCATATCGTAGGAGTAGGAATTTGTTTACGAAGAACAAGAGGGTGTTTGACAGTCCACCTCCGGAAATTTGTGGGAAAGATTTGAAGATACAACTAAGAGATTTTGGTGCAGAAAGGACGCCAGACGTCGGTGGACATGAGCGTTTTCCGGTAGATGCTGTTGGAGAACTACATAACTGGCACAAAAAAAGTATTTTCTGGGATCTGCCATACTGGGAGGATCATCTGCTAAGGCATAATTTAGATGTCATGCATATTGAGAAGAACTTTTTTGACAATCTCATGAACACGATCCTTAATGTTCAAGGTAAAACAAAGGATAATTTGAAGTCAAGACTGGATTTAGTCGATATATGTGCTCGTTCAGAACTTCATGTTGATGAGAATGGTAGGGCTCCTTTTCCCATATACCGACTTGATGCAGAGGGAAAAGATGCGTTCTTTGATTGGATTTCAAACGATGTGGAATTTCCAGACGGTTACGCATCAAATTTGCGTAACTGTATCGACAGAAAGGAAGGAAAGTTTACTGGCTTGAAAAGCCACGATTGCCATGTAATGATGCAGCGCCTCCTTCCGTTCGCCTTCAAGGAACTATTACCACGAAATGTTCATGAAGCAATTGCAGGGATAAGTGGTTTCTTCCGCGATTTATGCACGAGATCAGTGACTCTTGAAGGTATTGAAAATTTGAAGACTAACATAGCCGTGATTCAGTGCAACCTTGAGAAGATATTTCCTCCCTCATTTTTTGATGTTATGGAGCATCTTGTTATTCACCTGGCAAGAGAATTGGAACTTGGTGGTCCTGTGCAGTATAGATGGATGTATCTGTATGAGCGGTATATGTTCCATTTGAAAAAGATGGTGAAAAATTTAAGTAGGGTGGAAGGTTCTATAGTCGCACAGATGATCAATGAAGAAACTTCAAACTTTGCCGAGTACTACTTTCCAGCAGAAGTTCAGACCAAAAACAGAAGACCTGCTCGGCATGATGATAGAGGCGAACGGGCAACATATCATGTTACGGTTCCAGACATTTTCACAGACGTTGGACGACTTAGCGGAAAACCAAAGGACCGTCGACTTACTGAGCAGGAGCGCAGTCATTTGCAAACATATTTGCTCACCAACTGCGAAGACGTTCTTCAATATGAGAGGTAAATAAATGAGCTTACAAATTTTTATTTTAACAAGTTGAAATTTAAATCTTAATTAATTACATTATTGTCATCATATACAGGATTTTCATGGCAGAAAAGCGGTTCGAGTATAGATACGCCACAGAGGACGAACTAGAAGAAATGAAGCAGAGAGAATTTACTGGATGGATGTTTACTTATGTGAGTGCTTTAAACAAATTAAAATATATTTTATCACATATTTATACTAATTCACATTTATTGATATAACATATATATATGTGCTATTAATAGGTGTCTGCTGGTTTGGCCAGAGGTGAAACATTTGACGATTGGATACGTGAGATGGTCGTTGGACCAAACTTTGTTGTGAAGTCATATCCGAGATTTTGTACTCGAGGATATGCATTCACAACTCAGAAGAGGAGACGTTCGAGTACGACTTATGATGCTGGCGTTTGTTCTGCATCAGGAGATGATGTATACTACGGACACATACATGAGATTTTGGAAATCAAGTATTTGGGCATGGTTGGATTGCGCTGTACTGTTTTCTATTGTGATTGGCACGACAACACTCCAGATCGAGGTGTGAGAACAGATGCATTTGGTGTTACATCAGTAAATTCGAGGCGAAAGCTGCAATATTATGATCCTTTCATTCTTGCTTCTCAGGCCGATCAGGTATTTAAATGTTAATTATTCAGAATGATTCATCATCATGTGTATTAATTTATAATTTTTTAAATGTTACAGGTTTGTTATATCAAGTACCCCCGGGTAAGGAACAGAGATGATCCATGGGTTACTGTTACAAGACTCAACCCGAGAGGCCGAGTTCAGGGAAGTTCTGAGCTGGAAGACCCACTACAACCAAGCACATCCGGCAACTTAAGTGCAGCAGAAGATTTAGCTGGAGTTGGCCTTGTAGTCGATTTAACCGACTTTGGAGAGGAAGCCGTCGTTCACGTAGAGGATGAACCAGTGATTGGAGAGTTTCACCAAGATCCAAATTCAGATTCATCTGGTGATGATGACTCGGAAACAGACTACCATTGATTTTTTTTTTTTTTTTAAGAAATACCGAGGAAATTCTGAGGAACACTTGATATAACCTCTTTCCTCGGATATTAGTTATTTGGTTTATCTAGCAAGGCAAAGCTGAATACGAATTAAAAACTACTCAAAACACAACCAAATAAAACGAAGAAACCATGTAAAAGAAATACGAACTCATAATTAAGAAAAAAAAAACTAAGTTCAAAATTAACAGAAAATAAGACCATAAAACGTTAGAATAAAAAAGAAAATAAAATAGCGCGGTCGGAAATCAAATGGCAATATGGCCGGTGATAGCTCCTACTCCTCGTCTCCTGCTCCAGATGTTCCTGCATCGTTGGGTCTCTTGGACCTCTTTCTTACCCTGTGTGTACCACTCGAACCCGAACCAGAGCTGGATGGAGAGTTGTCCCGATGAACTACATCATCCTTTTGGCAACGACACGGCCTGATACGTGAAATGGCAGCCCAGATCTTGTGTAGCATGTCGTTGTTTGTCTTTATGCTCTGATCTCTCCAATGTTGTTGCTGGCGCGAAGTGGCGTTCGGTGGAAGCTCTTGCAGCTTGTACTGGCTGGAGTCTGATGGGAGTAGCTGATGGGGTTGTGAATCATCTGGAATGGCTTGTGCAGCCTCATCTTCTCCTTCTTCATCAACCACGGCCTTGCCTTTGGTCTGATATTTTGGCGTGAAGAAGGATGGCTTGTCTACTAGTGCGGTAGCAGGGGGTAGGAACTCAACTGCAGCCTCTGAAAGTAGAGCAGTCAGGCCGATCTGAGGCAGGTGGCAGTAGAGTGTTTTCTTCGCTCGGTCCTGGAATACGTAGACGTAAGGACCATCCCGATCGATCCTCGAGTGGGGACCAGCTATGAACTCCTTACTTACTAGAGAAATGACATCCAGGTAGTTCCAAGCAATGTTGTTCGATCTGTCCAGTGCTACCTGCTGGTTCTGGCAGTCTACACCCACATGTCTAAGGATCCGAGTAATCACTGCACCAAATCCACATGCATTGCTCTTGGATTTGGTTACTTTCCCCTTGTATCCTGCTAAGTTTGCGGCCAGCACCGCTCCCATGTTGAAGGCAGTAGCAGGTGGGAATGTAGAGTTTCCAAATGCCGGTAGCAAATGCCTCACACCTTGGTACAGGAGGCACAACTCCCATTGCGTGACTGATGCGGCTGTGGTTGTCCCGTATAGCAATGAGCCAATGAGGCGTGTCGCATATCTCAGTACTGGGCTCCGGATAAGTGACTCCTTTGCCTGAGAAGATCTATAAACCCCTGTGCCAATCGTTTCCCAGAAGTTCAACAGCTCTGAAGTCCAATAAAGACCAGATGTCCTCTCCCCCGCACTCAATCCAAATAGTCCGCAGAGGTCTGTGAAAGATACCTCATAGTATACTTTCTGCACTACGAATGCCAGAAAACCTTCCTGATGGCTATCATCGGGACGGCTGACGTATGCGGATGCTATGAACTGGCGTACCAACTCCGGATAAGTGGGTTCGTTGAGGTTGCATAGTTGGCCTAGACCCATGTTCTGGAACAGCCCTTCAATGTCTGCTTTGATTCCCAATATTGTCATCGTCTCAGGACATGCTAGTTGTGTAGCCGGAACGGCTACCTTCTTCATGTTGTTGTAGTGGGTCGTATCAGACTTATCCCACTTCTTTGGCCTTTGCGTCTCTCGCTGAGACGAACCCTCTTCTTGTGTGTTCTTCTTTGCTGATGTTTTCGTGCGCTTCATTCTCTACAAAATAGAATCATTGCTCTCAACATGGTTATAATCAATTAAGAACTCAAAGCAACATGAAAATGAAAGGCGAAATCGAGTTGTGATAAAAAAAAACGAAATTGAAAAAAATTCTCAATCCCTAAATCATCTCAATTGTGTTCCAAACTCGTTGATCACAGACAATTGTGTTCTATTCCATGTTTAAACATCTGTTTCATGCATATTTGATCAAGGAATCAACAAGGAAATAAGAAATTCACAAAACCCAAATATTGCTCAAGAACACGATTTCAGAATGTGGAGATTCGCGGAGTATACCTGTCTTAGGGTGAAAACGAGTGTAGGAATCAGGTAGAGCTCGAAAAATCAAGGGGAATAGAGCCCAAAATTGTTCAAATCGGATGATTATAGAGAGAGAAAGGGGGGGGGCGAATTATAGGGGAAATCGGAGGGGATGAGAGTTCTGAGGTTTAGATCCAAAAAAGGTCGGGTTTTGCCTTATAATTCTGTTTCCCGCACACGCATCGATCGATGCGTTTTTGAACAAATACGGATCGATCGATCACATTCTTACGCTTTGGTCCATCTTAGTGATCGATCGATCCGTTTTTGGACATATATCCATCGATCGATCCGTTTATAAAAAAACTTACAAGATTTTCCGAGGACATTCCGAGGAACATTTGAGATTCTCGATCGATCGATGGGATAATCTCATCGATCGATCACATTCTTACGGTCCGGTGCATCTTAGTGATCGATCGATGCGTTTTTGGACATATATCCATCGATCGATCCGTTTATAAAAAAACTTACAAGATTTTCCGAGGACATTCCGAGGAACACTTGAGATTCTCGATCGATCGATGGGATAATTTCATCGATCGATCACATTCTTACGGTCCGGTGCATCTTAGTGATCGATCGATGCGTTTTTGGACATATATCCATCGATCGATCCGTTTATAAAAAAACTTACAAGATTTTCCGAGGACATTCCGAGGAACACTTGAGATTCTCGATCGATCGATGGGATAATCTCATCGATCGATCACATTCTTACGGTCCGGTCCATCTTAGTGATCGATCGATGCGTTTTTGGATATATATACATCGATCGATCCGTTTATAAAAAAAATTGACGTATTGAAACCCCAAACACTAGTTCCTCGGAATTTCCTCGGAATATTCCGAGGAAATTCCGAGGAAGAAGAGGGTTTCCTCGGAGTTCCCTCGGAATAATCCGAGGAAATTCCGAGGAAATATGGTTTTTAAACCGAAAACAACGTTTTGCGGTTTGAATAACACCTATATAACCCTTATTAAGTGTCTTACGTTCATTATGAAGTCAAATATTTGTTCCTTACCGTATAATTAACAGTTTTCCGATTGTATGAACGAAATCCCACAACATAAGAGAAACACTTATACCTTTTAATGAACGGTAAAGGGAATACTTCCAATTAGCTTTGAAATTTGTTATTTCATGGTTTATGCTCATCTATACAAAGAATCCTCAATGGTATGCATTACAATTGTATAAGAAATGAAATACGGCAAAAAAAATTGATGTTTTGAAACCCCAAACACTAGTTCCTCGGTATTTCCTCGGAATATTTTCATTTTACCGGGAAAATATTTTGCAAAAATTGAAATTAGAATTCCGACGGATATTATCCGTCGGACCCTAGGTTTTATAACCACGAGCCGCTTCTTCTTCCCCATTTCTCTCTTCTTCCTCTGCGCGACTCCTCTCTCCTTTCCGGTGATTTCTCCCTGAAATCCGACGATATCTCCGTCGATCTCCCCCTTCTCTTACACAAATCATATAAGGACCCTATCCCACTCTCTTAGGTTCTATTTGTTAGGTTTTTGTGTAGTTTTGATAGATTTTTGTTAGGGTGATTGGTTAGGATTGTGATTTGGTTGTATAATAGGTTTAGAATTATGATTTGGTTGAATAATTTGTTTTGTTGAATTGATGTAGAATTTTTTTATAATTTTTTTATTTTTTTGTATTTATAAAATCGATTTTTGTATATAAAATCGATTTTTGTATTTTACAAATCGATTTTTCTATATAAATTCGATTTTTTGGATTTTACAAAAAAATTTGGTATACAAATTCGATTTTTTTGGATTTTACAAAACATTTTAAATATCTATAAAACTTTTTTGTGATTAAAAACTATTATTTGGGATTTAAAAATATTTTTAATATATATATATTATTAAAACTATTTTTTTTAATTATTAAACTATTTTTATTTATTAAAAATATTTTTTGTTTATTAGAACTATTTTTATATATTTATTAAATATTTTTAATATATATAAATCTTTTTTTCACTATATTATTTGGGATTTTTTTTAAAAACAAAATTAATTTATATATTTCTCTATTTATTAAATATATTTTTTAATTTACAGGTCTCATGATGATCAGACCCGGCCTCGACAGCGTCGTAGTCGTGGTGGTACGGGGAGCCAGTCTCGGGATTCCAGCCATTTTCAGGATTCCCCTTCGCCCCACAGCTCCAACCATACATCTCCCTCTGCTGCACCCGCTCCTGCTCCTCTCGCTCCCGCTGCTGCATCCGCTCCTGTTCCTCCGGGTCCTCCGGGAGTGATGCGTGTTGCGGAGTTGGTTCAACAGCCCGGTCGTGACCATCTTCCGTATCTCACTCCGTATCCACATGGACGGGGTCAAACATGGTAATTAAACATTTTTTTCTTTAAATTTGGATTCATTATTAACCGTTTATTCTTTTTATTAGGTTCAACCGATCCGGGAACGGGATCAGCGCATGGATCAACCGTATGATGTACTCGGCCCTCGACAGTGGACATCCGACTTTCACTCACTTCCCTACCGAGAAGCAGGTTCTGTGGTTTCGTCAGTTTGCGGTAAGTATTCTAATTTCTTACTTATATTTTTAATCTTTAATATAATTTTTCTACTAATTGTGTTTTTTTTTCAGCAAGAGTTCAACTGGAATTCCGATGAGACGCTCTTTATCTATCACCACTTCGTCCATAAAGTAATGGACAACTATGGGAAGCAGATCCACGAGTGGAAGAAGAAGTGGGAAATCAATAAGGTTCGATTTAATTTATTAAACAATTTTTTAATTTATTAAACTATTTTTTAATTTATTAAACTATTTTCTTTTTTTTTTATTAAAAGGTCCCAAAGTCGATGAACGACACGGTCTGGAAGGAGTTGTGTGCGCATTGGGATAAAGAAGAGACGAAAGAAACTTCTTCCACCAACTCCACCAACCGCAGGAGCGACCGTAAAGGGAAGGGCATCTACAAGCATAACTTGGGTGCTCAATCTATTGCCACTCTGGGAGATCGCATGGTAAGTTCAACCGTTTTTTCTTCAATTATTTGAGTTTCAGAATTTTAATTTATTGTGCATTTCTTCTAATTTCTAATGTTTCTTTAATTTATGTTTTTTTCAAGGCGGAAGAAAATGATGGCGAGCCGGTTGATGATCTCGCCCTAATGAGGAGGGCGTATACCAACAAGAAGACCGGCCAGATTGATGACGGTCTTGTGAGGGACGTGGTCGACCTGGTCCAAACTCAGGTGGTAGACGAAGTGTCTCAGCTTCAAACCGAGGATGACGCTTCGACGGCTTCGACCAACTTGTCCCGGTTTCGAATCAACGAAATCGTTGAATCCGTAAGTTCTTTTTTTTTAAAGTTCAATTCATTTATTTCTTGGTTTAAATTTGTAAATTTGGCTATTTTCTATTCAGTCGGTTCCAAAGAAGAAGGGACGTTTGGTCGGTTTGGGTCGTCGCACCCGGTCGGTTCCTCCTTCTTCTGCACCACCGCCCTTTGTTGATCCAGAAGTGCTTACGGCTCAGTTGAAGGACAAAGATGATCGTATATCTTTGTTGGAGACCCAGATGGCGGCTCAACAGGCGGGCTATGAGGCACAGAGGAGGCTGAACCAGCAAATGATGGAGATGATGCAGAGGATGTACCCGAACGAGGTCTTCCCGGACGTGCCAGACCCGTAGTTTTTTTTTTTTTCCAAAAACTCGGAATGTTTTATTTTTATTTGTGAAACTTTGAATATTAATTAATATGATTTCATTTTTAATTTTAATTTCATATTTTCGAATTTAAATTTCAGAAATTTTATTTTTTTAAAAAAATTAATATTTTTTACATTCCGAGGAAATTAATTATATTTTTTACTCGATCGATCGATGCGTTTTTGGACATAAATCCATCGATCGATCTGTTTATAAAAAAACGTTCGGAATATACCGAGGGAAACCTTTCCTCGGAATATACCGAGGGAACGGTTCCTCGGTATATACCGAGGGACATTTCCCTCGGAATATTCCGAGGGACAGATCTCTCGGAATATACCGAGGGACACATTCCTCGGAATATTCCGAGGAATATATCCCTCGGTATATTCCTATCGATCGATGTATATATGCCTAAAAACACATCGATCGATGAACGTCCGAGGAAGTATCCCGACGAAGTTCTCCCTCGGTATATTCCGAGGACCTTTCCGACAAACTAGTGATCCTCGGAATTTCCTCAGAAGTTTATTTCCTCAGAATTCCGTCGGAAAATTCCGAGGAATTTCCGAGGAAAGAAGAAATTGCGAGGAATTATTTCCGACGACTTGTTTCGTCGGTATGTCGTCGGAATAACGATATTCCGACGAAATTCCGACGATTTTTTCCCTCAGAATCCTTGTTGTTTTCTTGTAGTTATGTATATGCATGTGATTATGTGAAAATGGTTTACCAACCATGAGAGCGACGGTGCGTGGAGTTTAGATGAGAATTTCTACCTTGCGATCTTCATTGTCACGCTTCTTTGGTGGCTCGAGTGAGGTTTGTGCACTACAAGAAAACACATGCTTAGCGAGGAAATTTAACGAGGAAAAACAATCCTCGTAAATTTACGTCGATTTTACGAGGAAATTACGTGGAAAACTAAAGTCATCGTTATTTCCTCGTAACGTAACGACAAAAGTGTTTCGTCGTAAAGTGGATGTAATTTAACGAGTATTTTACGAGGAAAAACTATTTCCCCGTAAATACGACGTAAACTTTGCGTGTTATTTACGAGGAAATAGTTTACGTGTATTTAGCGAGGAAATTTTGAATCCACCAACTTTGTAGGTGTTACACGTTTTTTTTTTCCACCTAATTAATTTTCGTCGTAAATTCATAGGAAAATTACAACTACCAGATTCGAAATTTCCTATAAATATGGATGTTTGAACATCATTTTAAACACACCAACAACAAAATATTAGAGATGTATATGCATAGAGATGCTAACGGGAGAGTGACGAAAGAATACCTTGCGGGTCTGGAGACATTTATGCATCAAGCAGATTCAACACCGCTCGCCCAAGAAAGTGGTAAGATGTTCTGTCCTTGTCGGAAATGCAACAATTCGAAACTGGCAAACCGTGAAAATGTTTGGAAGCATTTAATAAATAGAGGTTTCACACCAAATTACTATATCTGGTTTCAACATGGAGAAGGTTTTAATTATGATCAGAATGAAGCTAGTAGTAGTAATAGCAATTTTCAGGAAAAAGAACCGGTTGATCATCATTTGCATAATGAACATAGTTACCATCAGGAGGAGATGGTAGATTATGATAGGGTTCATGATATGGTAGCTGATGCATTCGTAGCTCATGATGAAGATGAAGAACCTAATATAGATGCAAAAAAGTTTTACGAAATGTTAAACGCGGCGAATCAACCACTTTACAGTGGTTGTAGAGAAGGTCTCTCTAAATTGTCGTTAGCTGCTAGAATGATGAATATTAAAACTGATCACAATCTACCTGAAAGTTGCATGAACGAATGGGCGGACTTGTTTAAAGAGTATTTGCCGGAAGACAATGTGTCTGCTGATTCTTATTATGAGATTCAGAAACTGGTTTATAGTCTTGGGTTGCCTTCGGAGATGATAGATGTTTGCATCGACAACTGCATGATCTATTGGGGAGATGATGAGAAGCTAGAAGAATGTTGATTCTGCAAGAAGCCACGATTCAAGCCGCAAGGACGGGGACGTAATAGGGTACCGTACCAAAGGATGTGGTACCTACCAATTACAGACAGATTGAAAAGATTGTATCAATCAGAGCAGACTGCTGGAAAGATGAGATGGCATGCCGAGCATACTCAGACGGATGGTGAGATGACTCATCCATCAGATGCAAGAGCCTGGAAACATTTCAACAAAGTACATCCGGATTTCGCTAGCAATATCTGGAATGTGTATCTCGGACTATGCACAGATGGATTTAGTCCATTCGGAATGTCAGGGAGACAATATTCATTGTGGCCAGTCTTTCTTACTCCATACAACCTACCACCGGAGATGTGCATGCAACGGGAGGTCCGAACCATCCAAAAAGGTCCCTGGATGTTTTCCTACAACAACTGATAAAAGAGTTGAAGGATTTGTGGTCAACAGGGGTGAGGACGTATGACTGTTCAACGAAGACAAATTTTACGATGCGAGCGATGCTTTTGTGGACCATAAGTGATTTTCCTGCCTATAGGATGTTGTCTGGATGGACTACACATGGGAGATTAGCTTGTCCATATTGTAATGGAACGACAGATGCGTTTCAACTGAAGAATGGTAGGAAGACAAGTTGGTTTGATTGTCACCGTCGATTTCTTCCCATTGGTCATCCTTACCGAAGAAACAAGATTTTGTTTAGGCACAAAAGGGTTGTGAGAGACACTCCTCCTCCATATCTAACTGGAGAACAAATTGAAGCGCAAATCGACTACTACGGAGCTAACGAAACAGTTCGTTGGGGTGGTAATTGGCATGTCCCTTGTAATATGCCTGATTCTTACGGTGTTCATCACAACTGGCACAAGAAGAGTATATTTTGGGAGTTGCCATATTGGAAGGATCTTCTTCTGCGCCACAACCTCAATGTGATGCATATAGAGAAGAATTTCTTTGAGGACATCATGAATACAATATTGAATGTCCCAGGGAAGACAAAAGACAACATAAAATCGAGGTTGGACTTGCCGGATATTTGCTCAAGAAGCGAGTTACATATTAAAAGCAATGGACAAGTTCTCGTTCCGATATTCAGATTATCTTCAGAAAAAAAGTCGGTGATGTTCAACTGGGTGGCATCAGAAGTGAAGTTCCCTGATGGGTATGTTTCGAACCTCTCTAGATGTGTTGAAAAGGGTCAAAAGTTCTCCGGGATGAAGAGTCATGATTGTCATGTCTTTATGCAACGACTACTGCCCTTTGCATTTGCGGAGCTACTTCCAACAAACGTACATGAAGCACTTGCAGGTACGTAGTGTATTATATCACAATAATTTACAAAATAATATATGACTAACAATGTGTTTAATTTTTTTTGGAATATAAAAGGCATTGGAGCATTTTTCAGGGATCTGAGCACACGCACTCTTAAAGAAGAAGTTGTGGAACAGCTTCATGAGAACATTCCCATCTTATTGTGCAACTTGGAGAAGATATTTCCTCCCGGATTTTTTGACGTCATGGAGCATCTAGCTGTCCACCTCCCATATGAGGCATTGCTTCGTGGACCTGTACATTACAGATGGATGTATCAGTATGAGCGAGCCATGAAATATTTGAAGGGAAAATCAAAGAACCTCGCCAAAGTTGAAGGTTCTATAATTGCTGGAAGTTTGACGGAAGAAGTTTCTCACTTCACATCGTACTACTTTGCGTCAAAAGTACGTACCCGGAGAAGAGCTTCAAGAAGATATGATGATGGTGGTGTTGCGCCAACATATGCAGTTGCTGGTGTTCCAAACATCTTTAGCCAGATTGGGCGACTCGGTGGGAAGTCTAAAGAGGTTTGGTGGTCGAGTGAACAAGACGCTCATAGTGCACACACCTATATTCTACTCAATTGCGAAGATCCATTGATGCGTTATTTTGAAAGGTAACATATATTGACACTTCGAAACACATATAAGTATAATTAATTGTATATATGCGAGAGATTCATTCCTATAAAATGTGATTTTACAGCCTATTTGTTTCTCAAGTCGAAGAAACATTTCCTGGTATATCCACAAGTGACGTAGACAAAAGGAAAGATCAACACTTCATTAAGTGGTTGCGGAATCATGTATTAACTCAAACTCTTTTTTCATACATGATCTGTATTTCATTAACATTCTCTTTATTTTTGCAGGTTGATTATGACGACGACGATGCAGATTATTCTAAGTGGTTACACGAAGTAATTCAATCTCAACTTGTAAAGGTCACCACATCACAGATGTATTTCACACGAGGCTATACTTTTCATACATATGAGTATGGTAGACAGCGGGCGACCAGTAACTATGGAATATGTGTGAAAGGGGAAACAGATTTCTACGGGATCTTGACGGAGATTATTGAAGTCGAATTTCCAGGGATACTGAAGTTGAAATGCGTCCTCTTCAAATGTGAATGGTTCGACCCCGTCGTCAACAGAGGTGTTCGGTCTAACAAATTCGGTGTAGTTGATGTCAACGGTGGACGAAGGTACAACAAATTTGAGCCTTTCATCTTAGCTTCACAAGCAGACCAAGTTAGCTTCCTTCCATACCCTCGGATGAGAGATTCAGGTATAAATTGGTTAGCAGTGATCAAAGTTACACCTCGAGGACGAATCATCAGTGGAAAAGAACCACCATTGCAAGAAGAACAGATAAATGAAGTCGAGGAACCTGAACAAGAAATTGATGACATCCTTCTCATTGATCCGCATAATCACGAGTACGAAGATCTTACCGATGATGCCACAGACGAAGCTGTTGAAGACGAGTTTAATGAAAATGATGATGTTTCTAGTGATGACGAGAATGTCGATGTATCCGATTGATGTATTTGTTTTATGAATAAGATGAGTGAGTTTGTTTTATGAATAAGATAATGTGGGGTTTGTTTTATGAATAAGGTAATATGGGAGTTTGTTTTATGAATAAGCAAATGTGGGAATTGTGGTTTGGAATAGAAATAAAGATGGGGTTTGGAATATATGAAGTAGAAAATAAGGAATATGGGGTTTGGGGTTTGGGGTTTCGGATTCTAGGGATTTAAACATAACACTAGTTAATTCCACGTAAGCCAACGAAGAAATAACGACGAAATATTAAAATAAAGAACGCAGGCTCGTTAATTCCACGTAAGCACAAATCGTCGTAAAGACCACGTATAAGAAATCGTCGTAAACTCCACGTAGGCAGAAATCGTCGTAAAGACCACGTATAAGAAATCGTCGTAAATTCCATGTAGGCAGAAATCGTCGTAAATACCTCGTAAGCCAACGAGGAAATAACGACGAAATTCAAAAATAAAGATGGAGTTTGGAATATATGAAAATAAGGAATATGGAGTTTGGGGTTTGGAATATGGGGTATGGGGTTTGGGGTTTAGAAGTTTCGGGGTTTGAGGTTTGGGGTTTGGGGTTTCAGGTTTGGGGTTTGGGGTTTGGGGTTTGGGGTTTGGAGGTTTCGGGGTTTGAGGTTTGGGGTTTGGGGTTTCAGGTTTGGGGTTTAGGGTTTGGGGTTTGGGGTTTGGAGGTTTTGAATTTTAGAGATTTAAACATAATACTCGTTAATTCCAAGTAAGCCAACGAGGAAATAACGACGAAATATTAAAATAAAGAACGCAGGCTCGTTAATTCCACGTAAGCACAAATCGTCGTAAAGACCACATATAAGAAATCGTCGTAAATTCCACGTAGGCAGAAATCGTCGTAAATACCTCGTAAGCCAACGAGGAAATAACGACGAAATTTAAAAATAAAGATGGAGTTTGGAATATATGAAAATAAGGAATATGGAGTTTGGGGTTTGGAATATGGGGTTTGGGGTTTCGGGTTTCGGGTTTGGGGTTTAGAGGTTTCGGGGTTTGAGGTTTGGGGTTTGGGGTTTCAGGTTTGGGGTTTGGGGTTTGGGGTTTGGGGTTTGGAGGTTTCGAATTTTAGGGATTTAAACATAATATCGTTAATTTCACGTAAGCAGAAATCGTCGTAAACACCACGTAAAAGGATTTAAACAAAACACTCGTTAATTCCACGTAAGCAGAAATCGTCGTAAAGACCACGTTGGATGAAATCGTCGTAAATACCACGTAAAAGAATTTAAACATAACACTCGTTAATTCCACGTAAGCAGAAATCGTCGTAAATACCTCGTAGTGTAAAAACTAGAAAAAAAGGGAAAAGGATAAAAATACCAGATTAACATGTGGCAAGACTTCCAGCAATTATAATACGTAAGTCTCGCCCACATGAATTCTAATATCTTATCCTTTTCCTATTTTTTTCAAATATTTATAATTTGAATAGGATTTTACTGAGGAATGTGATTTCAGATAGGGTGTGATTTGGGAGTTTGTGTGTGGTTTGAGAATGAGAGTTGTAGGTATATTTATAGGAAAGCAAGGCTCGTTAATTCCACGTAAGCAAAATCGTCGTTAATACCTCGTATAGAAAAGCACGGGCCTTTGCGATTCCTCGTAATTTCCTCGTATTAAAAAACACGGGCCTTTGTAACTGCTCGCTATTTTGTCGTAACCTTACGACGAATTTGCGACGATATGTAATCTTATATATACCCCCGAGCGCTCACTCTTTCTTTCCTCTCTACTTCCTTTCCACCTCCTCTCCATTTCGTAGCAATAGTAAGTCTCTCTAATTCCTCTCTAATTTGGTTAGTTTAGGATAGATTAGGTGGTTAGTATAGGGAATTTAGATAGGTTTACGAATTTTATGTTATTTAGTGTTCATTAGGTGGATAATGTTGGGAAATATACTGTTGATGTTAATTTTAAAATTTTAATTTTTTCTCAGGTTCGAAAAGGAAGACTTAGTGCCCATTACAGAGAGATCTTCGGTGAGCCGGGTAGTCGTTTAGACACGGCCTCTTCTTCAGCCCCCGGTTCTTCGGGTCAGGAGACTGTCCCCGAGACTCAGTACACTCAGAGAGTCTCTGGGTCTACTTCTTCTAGTGCACCATCGGCTCCTCATGTGCCTTCCCCGATGGCTCATCCGACGATGCCTCCTCCTGTGCCTCCTCTGATGGCACCTCCGATGGCCGCCGATATTCATCCCGATTTGATGGTGCCTCCGAGTGCTCCTTACTCGCAGTACACTGTAGAGGACATTCTCCGTCTGTCAGGCAGAGAAAGTTTACCAGTCATCGACCCCGACCGACCGGACGGAACTTTGTGGTATGTTGCATTAATTTTTTTTTAATTCGTTTAAAATTCTTTTATAACATTAAAAAATAATTTATATTTTAAATTGTATTTTCCAGGTGGGGGGTTGACGGATGTCTTGCATTGGACGTAACCGACACGATCAAAGGTTACTTCTCCATGGCACATATGAACTGGAGTAAGACGCCTCACTACGTCAGAAAGACGTGATTCAAAATTTACGCTGTAAGTTTCTATTAATTAATTATATATACTTTAATTTTTTCATCATTTATATATATACTTTCTAAAAAACTAATTGTTAATTTATTTTTTCCAACAGCAAAAATATAATTGGGCCTTGGGGATCACTGAGAGGGTGAGGAAGAAGTTTAACGCGAAGGCGAAAGTTCGCTTGTTGGACACGGTCTCCAACTGGAAGGGTGACTGGATCGTGATGGGGTATGAGCGTGGTAAACCCGCTGAGCTCACCACGGATGTGTGGGATGGCCACATCCGTTATTGGCGCCTTCCTGATTCCATGAGAATCGCCCAGGCTTGCTCTAACTCCCGTAACACGGTCGATGAGCACGGAAACGGGCCGATGCTTCACACTACGGGCCAAAAACCCCTCGCCGGTGTCCGTTTCGAAATGGTAATTAAATATTTTATTAAATAATTTTTTTAATATATATATTTTTATTCTAACTTTCTTAAATGTTTTTTAGGCCAAAGAGACGGGACATCTCCCGTCTCTTATGGAACTTTACGAGAGGACCCACAAGAACAAGGCGGGCGTATTTGTAGATGGCAAGTCCGAGCAAATCTACAACGACGTAGTTGCTCGGGTTGAAGACCGCCAGACTCAGCTGACCCAGCAGTCTACCGACGGATTACCCATCACCTTATCCACACTTGAAGTGGATAAGATTTATGAGGAGGTAAATTTTCAAAAATTTTAATTTTTAATTATTCATTTAATATAATTTTAAATTTTTACTAACAATATTTATTTTTTGTTTTTAAGGTTGTCCCTAAAAAAAAGGGACGGACGTTGGGGATTGGTTCCGTCAACGATGTTCCGAGAGCAACATCGTCTTATGGTCAGCGACGGGATGATGAAGTCACTGAGCTGCGTAGAGAGTCCGCTCAGCTGCGTAACGAGTTGGCCGCGACAAAATCTCGTATGGGCGGAGTCGAGGGCTTCTTGGATGTTATAGCGGCCACAAATCCGGAATGGGAGTCCATGTTGAGGAACATGCGACAACAACATCCCATTCGAGGCGAGTCATCCGACGTACATAACGAGGCGGATGTTACGAGGAGGAGTGATGAATTCTACCAGGCGATGAACAACCCTTAGTTTTTTTTTCTGGTTGTTGTATTATAAATTCAAAACTTATTTATATATAAAATATTTTCATATTGATTTATTTGTATTTTAAATTTTAATTTTATTAATAAATTAAATAATTTTAATTATTTTTTAATTATATTTTTAAATTCTGTAAAATAATAAAAATGAAGTAAATTCGTAGCTAATGTACGACCTATTTACGTGGAAACCTTACGAGGAAATGACGAGAAATAATAAACGAGTATTTTAAGAGAAAACATTTACGAGGAAATAACGAGGAAAGATAAACGAGTATTTTACGAGGAAACACTTTCAAGGTATTTACGTGTAGTTTACGAGGAACTTGTTTCGAGGTATTTACGAGGAAATATAGCGACCTCCTTACGTGGAATGTTGACGTGGTCTTTACGACGAAATGATCTACTTCGTCTTTACGACGAAATATATTCCTCGCTACGTTACGACGAATTAGCGAGGAAATATGTGTTACGACAGATGAGTAACGAGCAAATGTGGTTCCTCGCTAATTCGTTGTAAAGCCTCTTTTACGACGAACTCACGAGGAAAACCGCCCTCGTTAAGATTATGTTTTCTTGTAGTGGTGTCTCTTGGCTGGGTTTTTATGTCCGGGTTTTTGGATCTGTCTAGAGCCTCTCTGCTTTTGGGAGATCATGTTGTTGGTTCTCAGTTATGGGTGTGTGTGAGGTGCTTCTTCTTTCGGTGTTGTCGTCTGAGCTTGGAGGTTCCTGCGGCAGCACGTAACGAGTCACGAGACAGCATCCATGTCTCATTGGTGGTCTCTGTCCTCCAGAGTCGAGCTCTTGACTGTGACAGCGCGTAAATCTCTCTCTTTCCTGCAATAAAGGCGTCATCTTTTTGGAGTTGTAACTTATGTGAAAGCGGTATGGTCTGTAGAGTGTGGATAGGAGGTAGTTTGACACTCGGTTCTCTTACTAGTTCGAAGGTTGCTCTTTTCCGGAGGAGGTGTGTCTGATATGTCTCACTGATCTTCTTGTTCGGTGGGTTAAATGGGTGTATACGGTCTTGGGTTTGGAGGGTTGGAGGCAGCAATCTCCAGTTCAACGTCCCGAACGACGGCACCGCCTATCTGTGGACTCTTCCTCGTGCTGCCGGTGGGGCGATGTTGAATGGGTTTGCATCATCGTGATGTATTTCTTTGTGGATGTGTTGATGATTGAGTCTCTTGGAAGCTGTAGGTCTTTACCCGTTGCTTCAAGGTCTGAGCCGCATTTTTCTCTGGGAGCTCGCGGCAACTGAGAGCTTAGTCCCCTCACACCTCTCATTTAGGTCATCAACGCTACGTTATCTCCGGTTCATCTCTTAGGCTATTCTTCTTTGTAATTGAAAGTGCATTTTCATTATATATGCTTTGTTTAGTTTCAATTTCTGCAATTACGTTTCTAGTTTTCTTCGTATTTCTGTAAAAAAAAATTGGTATAATAAACTTAATATTTTACCCAAAAAAAAAAAAGTGAAAATGGCAAAGTCAATGCCATTGCTGAAATGGTTTCATGTTCTTAAATGTTTACAATAGGTGCATAGTTACGAAACTCTTTATGTACGTGTCACATCTATTTTCATGTTCAATAGGGGCTCTGCATATAGTCTCTTATGTATGTGTTGTTTAAGGTACGAAACTCGTGAGATTTACAAACGATTATTAAAACGGTTATTAAAACTATGTAAAAGTATTACGCCTTTGCTAAATTAAAAATTATTGACTAGAGAACAACGAAATGGGTAGGTTGAATGTTAGTGACTTATTTTATGGTTTTCGGTGGGGAGGTTGAACGTTTTATTATAAAGTTACTAATTTCCTCTAGGGAAATAAAAATTATGCTAAGGTTTGTCTAAACTCTGTATAAATGTGACACATCAGCAATTAGAAAATGCTTGGAAATGACATATAAGCAAGTTTTTTTAACTAAAGGCTTTCAAATTAAAACATAAAACATTACAAGATAAAGACCAAAAGATCTTATAGTTTGGAAAAGTATACATGAAACAACTTGTTTCATGGAAGATAGAATCTCAAACCAATGAGACAACAAAGGTAGAGATTAAATAAAACAAAGCTATGAAAGACAATAACTAATGATAGGAACCACGGCCACGACGACCACGCTTCCCTCTCTCTCGAACTGTCTTCCATTCCATGTTTTCATACTTGATATGAGGTTTTGACTCCCTCCCACCTTTAGTCAAGCCGAACGAACTTGAAGGCTCAATCTCAACTTCATCCCCATCTCCTACCACCGTAGAACGAGAGGACTCTCAAATACACAATGGTTAGAAATCTGTAGTTAAAGGACCAACAACGAAAGATCCAAGGACCTCAGTGTTGGTACTGCTTGATGGAAAAAAATTCCATAATAAGTGTAACAATGGGAGTAGATGATGAATCTACTATTGTGGGCAAAGTGGTAACTGAGTTTAAAAGACCAACTGGCTTCTCTTGTCGCAAGTGAGAAGAAGTGGATAAAGCACCAAGTATAAGGTTTTCAGTACCATCCGAAAGAACTGAAGTACCTGAAGGGAGGTCATCAACATCCTCCACACTGGGTAAAGCAGGAATGGGGACAGTAACTCCTTGTCCATCTAACTCGCTGGTAGTATTCTGAAACACTTCTGGAGTAGATGTCGAGGAGTCCTTTTGTGTTAAGATAAGATCAATATCCACAACAGGGTTCTCACTATGAACATATGTTGCCTGATGCTGCAAGGTTGGATCACTAGTCGGCTTCGGAGGCAAGAGGCACCTCTTAGCTTTATGGCCAAGATTACCACATCTCTCACACGTTGATGGAATCCACGTGTACTCAACATTAACAAGAAATATGTTACCTTGTTTATCATCAAGAGCAATAAGCTTCGGGAAATCTATATCCAACTCCATCTCAACTAAAATCTTTGCTTTTCCCATGCTGGCAGGATCAAGTCAAGGTTTATGGGTAAGAATCCGTTCACCCAGCCCTGAAGCAACATGACTGATCCCTAATCTAGAGTAGCAACAATCAGGAATGTTCTTCAAATTGACCCAGACCGGAAGTGTAGAGATTTCAAGAATTTTGAAAGAGCCTTCTGGAGTCTAAAGGAGAACAAAGAGTAAACAATCATCAATATGCCAAACCCCACGCTGAATCACCCAATGAAGATTAGGTTCGTGAGGGATATGAAACATGAAGGATGATTCACCAATTTTCTTACAGCTTATCTTATAGCTTCTTCCCCATATTCTATTAACCACCGCATGAACCAAACCACCTGGCGGTAGAGAACACCTATGGAACTTGCCTATGATATACTCATCCTTATTCTTAGGGACTAGCTTAAGAACTTTAGAAGGAATAGACACCTCAGGAGTACCATCCAGTTTGTAAGTCAGGGTGGCTGCCCGATATAGATTCCATGACTGAGGGCTTAATCTCGCAGCCCACGGGAATCGAAGACTACCATCTGCTTTTAGTTCTGGTGGTGGAAGCTTTTCAATCGGAGGCTGAAGAGTACGAGTTGGATGCTTGCTCTTTGGTTTCTTATTCAAGATCTCATCATTTAAGGATGGCCAGAGAGCAGCTAACTGAGTTCCGACTAGAGCAGGATCATAATCTCGAGGGTACTTGGTTCAGGAGGAGTGGCATGAGGTTTAAAGAAGAGGGGCTTTACCCAAGCTCCTAAAGTAGGAACATGCTTAGTTGTGTCCTAAGGAGCAGTTTCAGATGGACGTGCTTGCGATTTGTTGACATCTTGAGTCGTTGCTACCTGCTGAAATCTGGTGGACAAAGCGTTGCTTATGGATGTGCTTGCGATTTGTTGACATCTTGAGTCGTTGCTACCTGCTGAAATCTGGTGGACAAAGTGTTGCTTAAGGGAACGTTGACATTTTCAGTCGACAAAGAAAGAGAGTCAGTAGCTTGAGCAAGAGCTTTATCTGAGCCTAGAGGAGAATCAATGGCCTGGATTTGGGAAGCTGAATCAGGCGTAGACAAAGAGACTGACACCTCCAAGGTCGAGAGGGTAGAGAAAGAGAGCCACCATCGATTGTTTCAGTTAGAGTCGACGCGGTCAGCAGAGTAGGAGACGACATGGCAGACAGAGGCAGAGACAGAGAATCAACGACAGGGTCTGCGCCATCGTTTGATTTTTTCTGTAGGTGACGAAGACAGAGGAGCTTCAATCCCAAATTCCATGGTGAGAGCGGGAGAAGGGTTAGTGAAGAGGAGACAAGAGGGCGCCAGAGCTTCTCTATTTGCGACGATTCACTACGAGCTCGCCCAATTTCACGTCGAAAGTTTGATTATGGTTTTGCCTTCTTTTTCGCAGGTTGGGGGTTCATGGGTTTCACGTCGCCTTCTTGAATGTTTCTAACTAATTAAATAAGTTCATTTTATAATTAATACAAAATTGAGATTACAATTTTTTAAAAGATTCTCAAATAATATATAGGAGATTGATTAACATTCTTAAATGTCGTGCATAGAATCTCATACCATTTGAAGACCAGTTTCAATTCATAAGGTTATGTTGAACTGAATTCACTTTGATAAACTGAAGAAATTTAATACACTTGATGATGATGATGATAATAATATAATAATAATAATAATAATAATAATAATAATAATAACTAAGAAATAAATTACTCACAACTATATGGTATGTATACATGCATTCTTGGTTTTTGACTGCACTCTGATGATTTATTTTTTGAAAATGAACTAATGTTCAGCAGCAAGGAACTCATGAATTAATTATGATATAAGGTTTTCTTATTACTTGTATGAAGGAATGAAGAAGTCACGAAAAACTAAAATCATGTCTTATGTATTAAGAAGAATTAAAGAACGCATCAGTCATATTTTTTTTTTTGAACGACCTCATCAGTCATGATTAAAATGATTTATATAGAATGGTATTTGCTTAGGTTTGCGGGAGAAGATGGAAAAATGACCGGTCACGATTTAACTGATGTCTATATATTAAGAATAAAGAACAAGTAGTGCGCTCACGAGAAGATAAAAAAAAGCACTCTCTCTCCTATCTACCCGTGAAGACAAAATTCCTTCTCTTATTTCACCAGCGCGTGGTGGTACGTCCGCCGGCGCCGGACCTCCGACTCCCTCTCTTCTCTTAGCCTCCTGCTCTCCTCTCTCTCTCTTGTCAATATGCTTGCTGTCCTGGTGTTGTTCGTCGCCGTTGCCGCTTAGATCTGCTCACGAAGTCCCTGGGTTTGACGGGGTGGCCGTTTTGTTCTTGGTGGCGTTGCATTATTTTCCATGGCCATGTAACGACCGTGACACAAGGTGTGAAAATCCATTTGTTTTTATTAATTAAAACTTAAAACCTTTCTTTTAATCGGAAGTTTAGAAAACTTATCTCCCTTCTCTTGTATAAGAAGCTCCACTCTTTTTTTTTTATTCTCATCAAGTCAAAGTATTTCTCTGCGTGTGACGAGTTGTTGAATTATTCGACGACCAGTCACTAGTGAATTTTCCGGTGGGATTTCCAGGTGAGCTTCCGGCGAGATTTATGGGTGAGTTTCCGGTGGGATTTCTGGACGAGTTTCCGGCGGATTTTTCTAGTAAGTTTGTTGTTTCCTTATTTCTAGTTATAGGAATATTTTAGGAAAGTTTCTAATTTAGTAAATAAGTTAAATTAGGGAAATTTCAATTTTAGGAAAGTTGCTATTTTAGGAAAGATTTCATTTTTGGAAATTTTATTTCCTGAGACTCTGAGCCTAAGTCGTTGTCTCTTGTGTTGTAGTTGACCATCTTCCGTCGATCATTCCAGCCAGTGACTAAAGTGAGGGCTACTCCGTTAAATCTCGAGCTAGTTTAGTACTACTATTATGGAAAGTCTAGTTTCGAAACATGATCTGTCTCTGTGAATTGAGTCTGTTTGAGAGTCTTGTTTGTTTATTATTATTATTGATTGTTAAACCGGAAATATGATAATAGAGGATTCAACGGTTGGATGAATTGAGTGATGTTAAAAATGCTATATATATAAGTTTGTGTGGATTGCGGGTGCACAAAGACGTTTGTGTAAGCCGCTGACGAGCAGTGTGATTGCGGTGCACAAAGACGTTTGTGTAAGCCGCCGACGAGCAGTATGATTGCGGGTGCACAGAGACGTTTGTGTAAGCCGCCGACGAGCAGTGTGATTGCGGGTGCACAAAGACGTTTGTGTAAGCCGCCGACGCGCAGATTGTGGGAGTGCAGAGATGGACTACTGTACGCCTGGAGATATACATATATCCATATGAGGAATTGCGGGGTGCATAGAGTAGCATGTACTATCAGTGCATTGGATGTTTTATGTGGTGTATTAGACACTGTGTTTGTTTCATGCTAGAGTTAGGCCTACATGGTCGTAGTGCTGTGTACTGAGTCAGTGGTTTGCGGTTTAGCTTCCCATACCTCACGGAGTAACTCCCCTGATACTTACCCCTCCTTTTCTTCCCTTTCAGGTGAGACTGACGAGCATGAGTGATTGCTATCGGATTTGTGCTTTGAGAGTTTTATTTCTTTCTTTTTCAGACTCGGGTTCCGTCTTGGAATTCGTCTCGAATTCCGATTAAGTAGGGAAGAATTGTAACGACTGTGACCCAATGTGGGAAAGCCCATTTGTTTTTATTAATTAAAACCCAAAACCCTTCTTTTTATTTTGTCCCACATTGGAAGTTTAGAAAACCTACCTCACTTCCCTTTTCTTATATAAGAAGCTCCACCCTTTCTCTTTATTCTCATCAAGTCAAAGTATTTCTTTGCGCGTGACGAATTGTTGTTGAATTATTCGACGACCAGTTATTAGTTAATTTTCCGGTGGAATTTCCGGATGAGCTTCCGGCGAGATTTATGGGCGAGCTTCCGGTGGGATTTCTGGTCGAGCTTCCGGCGGATTTTTCTAGCAAGTTTGTTGCCTCCTTATTTCTAGTTATAGGAATATTTTAGAAAAGTTTCTAATTTAGGAAATAAGTTATATTAGGGAAGTTTCTATTATAGGAAAGTTGCTATTTTTGGAAAGTTTTCATTTTTGGAAACTTTATTTCCTGAGACTCTGAGCCTAAGTCGTTGTCTCTTGTGTTGCAGTTGACCATCTTCAGTCGATCATTCCAGCCAATGACTAAGGTGAGGGCTACTCCGTTAAATCCCGAGCTAGTTTAGTACTACTATTATGGAAAGTCTAGTTTTGAAACATGATCTGTCTATGTGAATTGAGTCTGTTTGAGAGTCTTGTTTGTTTATTATTATTATTGATTGTTAAACCGGAAATAGGATAATAGAGGATTCAACGGTTGAATGAAATGAGTGATGTTAAAACTGCTATATATATATATAAATATATAAGTCCGTTTGTGTGGATTGCGGGTGCACAAAGACGTTTGTGTAAACCGCTGACAAGCAGTGTGATTGCGGGTGCACAGAGACGTTTGTGTAAGCCGTCGACGAACAATGTGATTGCGGGTGCACAGAGACGTTTGTGTAAGCCGCCGACGCGCAGATTGTGGGAGTGCAGAGATGGACTACTATACGCCTGGAGATATACATATATTCTTATGAGGAAATGTGGGGTGCATAGAGTAGCATGTACTATCAGCGCATTGGATGTTTTATGTGGTGTATTAGACATTGTGTTTGTTTCATGCTAGAGCTAGGCCTACATGGTCGTAGTGCTATGTACTGAGTCACTGGTTTGCGGTTTAGCATTCCATACCTCACGGAGTAACTCTCCTGTTACTCACCCCTCCTTTTCTTCCCTTTCAGGTGAGACTGACGAGCATGAGTGATTGCTATCGTCTTTGTGCTTTGGGAGTTTTATTTCTTTCTTTTTCAGACTTGAGGTTTTTTGATTTTATCGATACTTCATGAATTATCTCTTTTATTACATTTATGGTTATTTATTGGATTTATGACTTTCGAGTTGACTTTTGAGAAGTAATAAATGGAGATTTCAGATTTTTTTATTTATTTAAGTTATTTCGGAAAATACGGGTGTTACAATTTGGTATCAGAGCGGGGTTCCGTCCCGGCTCCGATCCGGGATGGCGATTTAGGGGACTCAGATTTCAGCGATTTTCAATGTTTGTTGGGGATTGGGAATTTCAAAATAAAAGTGACACCCTTGTGTCCATAATCATTCGTTTAGTCGTTAGTGTTTCTGACTTTTTCTTTTGGTGTGGATGAAAATCAAGTTTCTGTTTGTTTCCTTTGTTTTCATCTCGTGTTCTTCTCTCCTTCGTATTCGTTGAAGTTTTTCTCGGGTTCCGTCTTGGAATTCGTCCCGAATTCTGATTAAGTATGGAAGAATTGTAACGACTGTGACCCAATGTGGGAAAGCCCATTTGTTTTTATTAATTAAAACCCAAAACTCTTCTTTTTATTTTGTCCCACATTGGAAGTTTAGAAAACCTACCTCACTTCCCTTTTCTTATATAAAAAGCTCCACTCTTTCTCTTTATTCTCATCAAGTCAAAGTATTTCTTTGCGCGTGACGAGTTGTTGTTGAATTATTCGACGACCAGTTATTAGTGAATTTTCCGGTGGGATTTCCGGATGAGCTTCCGGCGAGATTTATGGGCGAGCTTCCGGTGGGATTTCTGGTCGAGCTTCCGGCGGATTTTTCTAGTAAGTTTGTTGCCTCCTTATTTATAGTTATAGGAATATTTTAGGAAAGTTTCTAATTTAGGAAATAAGTTATATTAGGAAAGTTGCTATTTTTGGAAAGTTTTCATTTTTGGAAACTTTATTTCCTGAGACTCTGAGCCTAAGTCGTTGTCTCTTGTGTTGCAGTTGACCATCTTCAGTCGATCATTCCAGCCAATGACTAAGGTTAGGGCTACTTCGTTAAATCCCGAGCTAGTTTAGTACTACTATTATGGAAAGTCTAGTTTCGAAACTTGATCTGTCTATGTGAATTGAGTCTGTTTGAGAGTCTTGTTTGTTTATTATTATTATTGATTGTTAAACCGGAAATAGGATAATAGATGATTCAACGGTTGAATGAATTGAGTGATGCTAAAACTGCTATATATGTATATATATATATATAAGTCCGTTTGTGTGGATTGCACAAAGACGTTTGTGTAAGCCGCCGACGAGCAGTGTGATTGCGGGTGCACAAAGACGTTTGTGTAAACCGCTGACAAGCAGTGTGATTGCGGGTGCACAAAGACATTTGTGTAAGCCATCGACGAACAGTGTGATTGCGGGTGCACAAAGACGTTTGTGTAAGCCGCCGACGCGCAGATTGTGGGAGTGCAGAGATGGACTACTATACGCCTGGAGATATACATATATTCTTATGAGGAAATGTGGGGTGCATAGAGTAGCATGTACTATCAGCGCATTGGATGTTTTATGTGGTGTATTAGACATTGTGTTTGTTTCATGCTAGAGCTAGGCCTACATGGTCGTAGTGCTATGTACTGAGTCAGTGGTTTGCGGTTTAGCATTCCATACCTCACGGAGTAACTCTCCTGTTACTCACCCCTCCTTTTCTTCCCTTTCAGGTGAGACTGACGAGCAGGAGTGATTGCTATCGGATTTGTGCTTTGGGAGTTTTATTTCTTTCTTTTTCAGACTTGAGGTTTTATGATTTTATCGATACTTCATGAATTATCTCTTTTATTACATTTATGGTTATTTATTGGATTTATAACTTTCGAATTGACTTTTGAGAAGTAATAAATGGAGATTTCAGACTTTTTATTTATTTAAGTTATTTCGGAAAATACGGGTGTTACAGGCCATCCCAGTGTCAATGGCCCTGTGTTGGGACTTTTATTGGCAGGCTGTGATTTTTGGCTTCCTTGTGTAGGTCTCATCTTTCTGATCTTTGACGCAGCTTCTTCCCTGTCCGTCTTATTATTTTGTTCTATGAGTTGCTTTTCTTTCTCGCTAATGTCGGTTTGTTGAAGTGTTGTGTATGCATGATGGTCTCGTCTCCATTGTTGCGAACTGTGCAGGTTTTCTTGGTTGTGGTCTTGCTTTCTGTGTTGTTTAGCTGTGGGAGGATGTAGTAAGGCTTCGGTGTGTGGAGATGCGGCTTTCCTCTCCTGTGAGCTCCTGCTATTAAGCTTCTTTGTTTCTGGCTCGGAGTGGAGATGCGACTCCTCTAGTGTGTGAGTTCCTTCTATTAAGCTTGGGTCGAGTGTAGATGCGACTCCTTGTGTGTGAGCTCCTGCTATTAAGCTCGAGTCGAGTGGAGATGCGACTCCTCGCTGGGATTCCTGTTATTAAGCTCCTGTGGTCGGTACTTTGGAGTGGAGATGCGGCTTTCTTTGTGAGTGAGCTCCTGCTATTAAGCCCCGTGAGTTTGTGTTGTCTTGACGTTAGTACCTTCTTGGTTCTTTTTTATTGCTGCCAGATGAACCAACTTCCTATATGATTGCAATCGGTTTGCACTCGTACCAAGCTTCTCGTTAGTGTTAGCCTTGGCTAGAGTCTCTACTCAAGGTTTACAATCCCTATCGCTATATCTCAAGGTGGATGCTTACAAGCTGAAGTTTTCGGTTCTACCGATGATAGTTTTCTTCCATGTTTTTAGCTTTTTTTTTTTGCCGTGGAACCAATTTTTAGGTTTTACAATTTGTCAATACTTATTGTAGTTTATTTTGTTCATTTCTGGAAATGATATTTACATATTTAGCAAAAAAAATAAAAAAAAAATAAAGAACTGGTCATGATTTAAATATTATATTTTTCTATAAACTGTTCTTGTGACCAATAGAATTTAATGGTTTTCTGCAAAACTAACATCACGTCATATGTATGTTGTTAATGTTTCGGTAAATCTCTGTTTATAATCTATGTAAAAGGAACATGTCGCTTTACTTGATTTGAATTATCAAGTTAGATGTATATTTTAAAACTCAATGGCCAAAAGCCAAAAATTATTTTAAAGCTCGTATGTTGTATAGCAAGTTTTATATTTTAAAAGAGATAATGACAATAGATGAATATAATAACAATGACAGGTTTTGTAATTAGGCTAGTAAAGAGAGGGAAAATATAGATAGGCTAAGAATCACCGTGGGCTTGTCACTTCAACAAGACATGAGTCATGAGTGCACTGGCAGAACCAGAATTTTCTTTAAAGTTTCTACTGGAATCAAATTTTTACAATGGATCAAATTTTCATTTTAAATTGGATCAATAAAAATTTATTAAGTAAAAAAATATATTTTTAACAAAATAGTGGGGTCAGCTGATTCCACCGCTCATATTCTGCATGAGTGTAAATAACTTACAAAATTTTCTTTTTATTATCTGAGATGCATTATTAACATTAAACATTGTTTTCATGTGTGTGATTAACCAAATTGTCATTGTTTAGGTGTCATCACTAGAATTCACCTCATTTACTGAATAGCTGTCTCTTGCCTAAACTAATTACATGTAATGATATTGCCAAATAATACTAGAAAATGATTTAATATATGTTTCATTTTATGCATTTTTCTTCATTTCCCTGCAAACTCGAACTAACGAGGGTGTGTTGACAGTTTTATATATGGCATATTCGAATTGTATTTCGATTTCGGTCATTAACTAATTCAAAATATCCATTTTTCGGTTCTCTATCCCAATAATTAAACCCAAACTAACCCCAATATTTTTAGATGTATATGCTGTATTATTGTACATAAGTGATTATTTATTCTAAGTTAGCATAGTATTTATATTTTTGTATTATATATTATGCTATATGTTCCCAACGATATATGTATGTTTTTTGTATGTAAGTAAGTAATGTAGTTTCCGTATGGGTCTGATAAATTTAGAATGATATACATAAGATTAGCATGCCCAAGAAATCATATCACCCTATATTATTTTGATCATGCATAGTATTAAGTCTTATGCCAATAGGACATTATACGTTGGTAATTTTTTACATGCTTTTTTCTAAATGATCTTTTATACAATTTTTCGGTGTAAGAATTTATTGTAAAAGAAAACTTTTACTGATAGTACAGAAAAATTAAAACAAATAAGGACATAATAAATTCAATCTCTTAACTTAAGCACCAATACTTTATAATTATGAAGTCTTCATAAATATTAATAAACAAATAATTAGAGATGAAAATTTTAAATTTGCGAATGAATCGGAAATAACGCCATTCATGTCTTGATTAAGCTATATTTTTCTATTGGAACACATTGATATTTTAATTAGTTTAGTGTTATTTTGATTATGGGAATTCAAATGTTTTCTTTCCATAATTTAGATAACTATATTTGCAGATTGTTTTGATATTATGAAATTTTCATAAATGTGATTTTTCGCATATATTTTTGGTATTGTATGTTTTTATGAGCATGATTTAAAGGGATATATGAAAGTAACCAAAGATTTAGAGTATTTATGGACAAATATTTGATGCTGTATACTTTTCAAATATTTAAATAATTAAATGTTCAATTAGAGATTTCTAGGAAGCCCAACTTGTTTGTTTTGCATTGATTTGTATATCATAATAATTTTATAATAAATTTCATAATGGACAGTTTTTATATATTGAGTTAATATGCATTTTTTACTTTTTAATACCTACGAATTAAAAATTATAATTTATTTTAGTTTATTCACTCAGCGAAAGGTGTATATCACCACCTAGTTAAAGTTAATCCCAAAATATGTTTCTACTAATAAGTAAGAGATGTATCCAAAATAAATTTCAATATAAATAATTCTTTACTAAGAAATTTAAACCATGACAAAGGAAAAAACATGAATCCTCACAATATCACTATGCTACCAAATCACTAGTAAAATTCTTTCTCATGATACTTCACATTTTTTTTTCTTATGTTGAAAAGAGGATTCGTTTTAAGAACAATTTAAAATTCTTTCTCATGATACTCGGAAAAATCCTAGTGGTATTTGAAAAAAACTTGTAAAATAGATTAGTTTTTAATGTTGATAAGAGGACTGATTAAAAAGGCGAGTGAAATCAAAGGTAAGAAAAAAAGTTCTTCTATTTCGAAATCTACTCCCTTGTAATAAATAATAAAGGAGAAAAATTGCATTTGAAATTTTAATTTACCGTTTTGGGGATGGTGTAAGAGAGTGACTAATTTCAGCGACTACATTCTAATATATAAAGAAAAGAATCACAGTGTGTTGCTAAATTTTAATTAACAACTAGTTTAATCAAGGTTATGTTAATTGGAGTTACTACTTTGATGATGATGATGATGATGATGTAAAAAAACTTGTAATGTTTATTTAGTACCCTTTCCATCATAGTGTAAAAACAAAGCGACTAATTGAAGAAGGAAGTTAGAGTGTGTGAGAGCTCCTTTCTCTATGTTACATTTCTCACAAGCCTTCTTCATCTATATCAGAGACTCTCGCGCCAGAACCTTGAGTCGCGAAGCGCGATTCAATTGACTGTTTAGACCTACGATTCCGGCGAGGCAAAGCGGGATGACGAAGGTGAGAGATGGATTGTTGCTTGGGAAGAAGACGATCCTCAAGAGCGATTATCTCCCAGCTTGTCAGAACAAGTCCGTGAATCCTTGGATCGAAAGTGCTCCAAATTACCATCAGGTTCGCTCCATTCTCTATCTTAGTAATTGATATCTTTAGGTATTGTCGTGAATTTCGACTATCCTCTCTGCTGCTAGTGATCCATCTCGTTGTTTTGGCCTTCTTCAGGCTCGCTCTCTGCATGTTCAAACCTTGAAGCAATGGGTAAAGACCTACAGCTTCCAAGAGACTCAATCATCAACACATCCACAAAGAAATACATCACGATGATGCAAACCCATTCAACATCGCCCCACCGGCAGCACGAGGAAGAGTCCACAGATAGGCGGTTCCGTCGTTCGGGACGGTGAACTGGAGATTGCTGCCTCCAACCCTCCAAACCCAAGACCGTATACACCCATTTAAACCACCGAACAAGAAGATCAGTGAGACATATCAGAAACAACTCCTCCGGAAAAGAGCAACCTTCGAACTAGTTAGAGAACCGAGTGTCAAACTACCTCCTATCCACACTCTACAGACCATACCGCTTTCACAGAAGTTACAACTCCAAAAAGATGATGCCTTTATTGCAGGAAAGAGAGAGACTTACGCGCTGTCACAGTCAAGAGCTCGACTCTGGAGGACAGAGACCACCAATGAGACGCGGATGCTGTCTCGTGACTCGTTACGTGCTGCCGCAGGAACCTCCAAGCTCAGACGACAACACCGAAAGAAGAAGCACCTCACACACACCCATAACTGAGAACCAACAACATGATCTCCCAAAAGCAGAGAGGCTCTAGACAGATCCAAAACCCTGGACATAAAAACCCAGCCAAGAGACACAAACCTCACTCGAGCCACCAAAGAAGCGTGACAATGAAGATCGCAAGGTAGAAATTCTCATCTAAACTCCACGCACCGTCGCTCTCATGGTTGGTAAACCATTTTCACATAATCACATGCATATACATATACGACAAGGTCGTACATCAAATAGGTGCAATGGTTAATTAAAAATTGAAACATTTATGTCACTTTTCAAATTTATTATTACATTGTGAGTCACTTTGTTTTCCTGGGACACTTATTCTAACCAAACCCACTTGCATTCATTAACTTAGTTTGTTTCTAGTTGATTTTAGATCCAATGGTTCAGATTCAACATATTTTATCTCTTAAAAATAACTTTTTTTAATTCAAATATTCATTAGATCTTCTTCCGCCGTGAAAACCTTCCATACTCTTGGACCAAAAATCCTTCTTCTCCCTCTCTCCTCTCTCATATCTCACATTCTAAATATCAGATTGAGAAAATTTTAATTGGTGGGTGAGATAACTTAATTGCATAGAAGAATTTTGATCTCGCATAAATCCATAATCGGAAGCGATGTCGCTGCTAACTGGGGAATCTCGTCGTCTCCGATGAACCATTCCCAATGCGTTTCTAATGGATGCAAAGAGAAGATGAAGAAGAGAGTAATCTCGTCCATGCCGCGAATACCACAATCACCGTTGGATAGCTTCACCGTCTTGGGTCGGTTCACTCCCAATTCATCCCATGTGCGAGTTGAGACGGCAAAGCTCAGAGAAGACATATGATAGAGCATGTTGGTGAGGAAACATGCAAGAGAAATTTGTTCACAACTCTCATGGTGATGAGACCAATAAATTATTATTGTTATAATAACTGCAAGCTCATTTTCTGTGTTAGGATACAGTGTTGAGATTCACTTGAATATTATCTCGTTGTGTTTTCCACCATAGAGTAATAAAGGTTCATATTTGCTTTTGCCAAAGGTAGTTACATGATTACATCTGTTGTTATTTAGCTGATGAGTTGCTAAAGGTTCGTATTTGGTTTTGTTTTTCTAGAATTGTTATGATTTTCTCACTTTGTAACCGCTTGATGATTAAAGGTCTTATTCATTTGTCTGCATAGACCAAATTCGAACCACTGTCTATCTATGGTTTGCAGTGTACAAGTGGATGAGTTTGAGTTGATACGTTTGAAGCCATGGATGCAAACTTCATTGTGGTTTGCAGTGTACAAGAGGACATCGATTACATGTTGTACACGTGGATATAGTCATCCAACTGTACATGTGGATAGTACAATATGTGTACACCACATAACACACTATGTGTACACTTCGAAAACTTTTATATATTCATGTGTTCTAAAATTTTAAACCACGATCAATCTAGATATTCATGTACACCAAAAACATTCATTTATCCAAAGTATATATATTTTACATATATGTACATGAGATCCTCAGCCAATTTGCAACATAGCTATAATGTTCCAAAGAGTATAAGAGCATCACATGCACATTCCTTGAAATAAATATACCACAAAACACACTTTTTGACTGATAATATAATATTTTTTGGAATGGCTCGTTTGTTTTTTTATTCTGAAAAAGCTTGTATGTATTGAGCATGCCATTAGGGAATGTGCTTTGATATTGTCTAAGCTTCCATGTGATTCTTCCTGTTTTATGCTTTTTTCTCGTTTTATCAGTCTCCATGTACAACCTTAGACAATATCCATATGTACACCAATGTTTATGTACACATATCTCATTCTTTTTTAAAACTGAAAATTAACATTCTAAAATAGTCACCCTGGTGAGAAGACTCCCTGCAAGTTGATTCATTGAATTTCAAAATTGATCAAGAAATAGTGACCCTTGTTCTCTGAAGCACATAAATCCTGAAGCTTTTCTCAATTTTATAGTGACCACCTTTGTTCTGTATAAAGCTTGAAGCTTTTTTTTTTTTTGTGTATGGATGTGGTTTAGTAAGTTTGTGGTTGTCTTATTTTTTGTAGGTTCACAAATGTTGGAAAGTGTAGGGGATGGATTTAACCACCCCACAAGGCCCAAAGAATAGAAGGCCTGGCCCGGATTAGATAAAGCGATGGCTCGGTTAGTCGGCTCAAGAGGTCAGGCCTCTCGGCTTGTCTCTAGAGTACTTTTAGTCGATCATCGTCGACTATAGAGTACTCGGCTCGGTGGCTGCTCGGATGCATACGGACCTTTCGGCGCAGCAGGGGAAGCCCATCGAGACGGTGTAAGCTAGGTCAAGGATGAAGCATCAGAACGATATATAAAGGAAAGGGGAAGCAACGAAAGAAGGATCTGAAACTCTTGACTAACCCTTGGCGGCTAGATTAGGGTTTTCACATCTGCTTCATCTCGCCGTTATTTGTACTTTTCCGGTAGCTCTTCTAGCCACCGGCTTTCTTTCTGTCGCACTCTTCTCATTTTCTTTGTAACCGACTGAACATTCTCACCGACCATTAATAAGACGTCTTTGTTAAACCCACATCTTCTTTATCACCGTTTCCCGTTCAAACAGTTGGCGCCCACCGTGGGGCCTCTAGCAAAGTAACGTCAGCACGATGGTTTTTAGCAATGACAGTTCTTCGTCGGGCGAAGAGCGCGAAGCTCTCGAGGCGACGCCAGCTCCAGAGGCGACACCTACGCCAACGCCAGCAACTCCACTGCCCCCTCCTGCGTCCATGGAGACTATCCTGGCGCGCCTCACCCAACAAGAGGCGGCGCAGAAGGCGTTGGTTGACCAGATCACGGCGATAGCAAAGATCCTCGCTCCTCTCGCTGCAAATGCCGAAGCTTCAACGGTGCAATATCGTCGACACTTGTTCGCAACAAACCGAACAGCCGACGTAGCACCTACGCGGGACAACGACCGCCAAAGCGCCGATAACGACATCAACGCACACACCACAAGCGAACTAGCCGCGTTGAAAAAATCGGTCCTCGATATCAAGTCAAAGATCCACCAGGTGACGACGTCCGCATCCCAAATCGAGCATGTGCTCGCAGAGTCTCTTCGTACACCCTTTACGCAAAAGGTTACCAGTGTGCGGTTCCAAAAGATGGAGAAGCTCCGTCTCCCCACCTTCAAAGGTCTCTCTGACCCTTCTACCCATGTCACGTCTTTTAACATAGTGATGCGACGCGCGAACCTAACCGACGAAGAAAAAGACGCCGGCTTTTGCCAACTCTTCGTCGAAATCCTAGAAGGACCGGCCCTCACTTGGTTCACCGGCCTCAGAGAGAACTCCGTCGACTGTTTCCACGACCTCTCGACGGCCTTTCTCAAGAACTATATCATGTTCACTAACCAAGAGGCGACCGTGTCAGATTTGTGGAACCTCACTCACGCCAACGGCTAAAGCCTCCGCGACTTCATGGAGAAGTTCAAGGCTATTGTCTCGAAGATTGATATTCCGGATCATATCGCCGTTGAGTCTTTGATGAACACCTTACACGTCAAATCCTCTTTCCGTCAGGATCTCTACCGATACCCGAAAAAATCTGTCTCCGACGCCATTGCTCGCTCTCACAACTTTATCCGCATGGAAGAAGACACAAGAGCGAAATTCGCAAAAGAAGCGGCAGCGAAACAACAACCCGCCCGAACAAACGACACCCGCCTCGAGCCCCGACAGCACTCCTCCGGTGGAAACACCAGTCAAAAGCGAGGCTATGTCAGCTCGGTTGACGATGAGGAATCCCCAAAATCAGCAGCTGTCATGCGAGAAAAAAGATGGAACCACTGGGATCGAGAGTCCGCTCAGAAGCAGTTAAGCTCATCCGAACCAGCGAGCTCAAACTCCAAGGAACCGAAAAAATGGTACCTCTACCACAAAAGGAATTCCCATGATACGAAGGAATGCAAGGTCCTCATCGGGCAGTTTTTCGATGGAATCACCAATGGGACAATCCAGATGCCCGCTTCTCCTCAGACACTAAAAAATAGCAAAAGCTGGAGCAAGAATAAGGAGAAGAAGGCCCAGAAGTCTCAGAAGAACACGCCCCAGATCGAGGAGAGAGCAAGCCCTGAGCGCGCTCCCGTCAACAACGTCGGCCCTGCCGACGATTCATAAGAAGACGAACACTCGCGTCGCCGGCGACGAGTGGAAGTCATACTCTCTCGACCTTGTGACTCCTCCGAAGACGACGTCCCGACAGCGCAACCAGATCTGCGCGATAAACTGAACAGTAAGGACAAGCAACCTCTCGCTCCCCCCGCAACAGACGGAGACCTGCACACTCTCTTAAAATAAAAGAGCGCAACAAACGAAAACACAGGAACCGCCGACCTCCGTGCGACCATCTCAAAATGCAACGCCCGGAGAGTCGATCAAATTGGTGACCTTCGTGACCAGCTCAATTCGAAAACCGACGATCTGCGAGTACAACTCAACCGTTCGAAAGGGTTCGATCTGCGACGACGTCTCGAATCAAAGAAGAAACAGCCCATAGAAACCCCCGAATTCGAGAACACAACTGACGATTTGAGGAAGCAGCTCGAATCAGTGCGGGCTAACCGAGCCCCGCACATTAACGTCATAATGGGCGGATCACCACCTTGCGGAGACTCGGTTCGGGCCGTCAAAGATTACAAACGTCAAGCAACCACCTCTCAGAAATGGCCCCCTCCAGTCGAAAATGATCACCAGATCACTTTTTCGGTGCTCGACACCAAGGGCGTCCACATGCCCCATAACGATCTTCTTCTCGTCGACCTTGATATCGGCGAATGCTTAGTCACAAAAGTCCTTATCGATACCGGTAGCTCGGTCGATCTCATCTTCCGTGACACACTCGACAAGATGGGCATTGATTTAAGAGATATGAAACCTTCCTCTCGCACGCTCACCGGCTTCAATGGAGCCTCGGAGCAAATGATCGGGACAATTCGTCTTCCGGTATACGCATGTGGTATAACCCGCACCGTCAAGTTCTCCGTCATCCGTGCAAAAGCACCCTATAAAGCCATACTCGGAACACCATGGCTGCATTCCATGAAAGCCATTCCTTCGACTTACCATCAATGCGTCAAGTTTCCTGGAAAAGATGGCAAAACGCAGACGATCCGCGGAGACCAACAAGCCGCGAGAGAACTGCTGATCGCTACTGTCAAGATGCAACAACAAACTTCCCTTGTCAACTCCGTTGGTAAACCGATCCACAAGATCTATCCCCCGAAGGAGGAAGTTCGTGAAGTCGCAATCAACGAGTCCGATCCATCAAAAGTTATCCGAGTTAGCGTCCACTTGTCCGACGATATCTGTTCAAGGATCATCTCTTTCATCAAAGAGAACGCTTCGACGTTCGCCTGGAAGACCTCCGACATGAAGGGAATCGACCCTGCAGTTACCTCTCACGAACTGCATGTCGATCCAACATTCAAACCCATCCGACATAAGCGACAAAAACTCGGGCCAGAACGATTTAAATCTATAAACGAAGAAGTCGATAGGCTTCTCGACGTGGGTTTCATTACCGAAGTCCAGTATCCCGAGTGGCTGGCTAATCCGGTTCTCGTCAAGAAGAAAAACGGCAAATGGCGCATATGCGTCGATTTCACGGACCTCAACAAGGCATGCCCAAAGGACAGTTACCCACTTCCTCACATCGATTGCCTCGTCGAGTCAACTGCTGGTAACGAACTCCTAACCTTCATGTATGCTTTCTCGGGATACAACCAGATCTTGATGCATCCTGACGATCGCGAAAAAACAGCATTCATCACGGACCGAGGGACCTATTGCTACAAGGTGATGCCCTTCGGGCTAAAGAACGCCGGGGCGACTTATCAACGACTCATCAACCGAATGTTCGCTGATCAGCTCAGCAACACCATGGAGGTGTATATCGACGACATGTTAGTCAAATCGCTCAAAGCCGACGATCATCTAAAACACTTACGCGACTGCTTCAAGATCTTGAACGACTACGGGATGAAGCTCAACCCGGCCAAGTGTACCTTTGGTGTCACCTCGGGTGAATTCCTCGGCTACATTGTCACTCAGCGAGGGATCGAAGCTAATCCCAAACAAATCTCGGCGATCCTTGACCTTCCCAGCCCGAAGAACAGCCTAGAAGTACAGCGACTAACCGGACGTATAGCAGCTCTCAACAGCTTCATCTCGCGATTAACCGATAAGTGTCTCCCCTTCTACGAACTACTAAGGGGAAACAAGAAGTTCGTCTGGGACGAAAAATGCGAGGAGGTGTTCAACCAACTCAAGCACTATCTCACAACCCCCCAGTACTATCAAAGCCGGAAGCCGGCGACACATTGTGTCTCTACATAGCTGTCACATCTTCCGCCGTCAGCAGCGTACTCATTCGAGAAGATCGGGGAGAGCAAAAACCAATCTTTTACACAAGTAAAAGAATGACCGAGCCAGAGACGAGATAGCCAATACTCGAAAAAGATGGCCTTAGCTGTCGTCACCTCGGCCAGAAAACTGCGACCCTACTTTCAGTCATACACAATCGAAGTACTGTCTAATCAACCGCTCCGAACGGTTATGCAGAACACTAACCAATCGGGACGGTTGACTAAGTGGGCGATGGAGCTGAGTGAACACGGCATATTGTACAAGAATCGCACAACAGCAAAGTCACAGGTCCTCGCCGACTTCTTGATCGAGTTAACACCGGAGCTGGAGCAAGACCTCATCCTACCAAATGTAAACTGGATCCTACACGTAGATGGCTCATCCACGAGTAAAGGTTCGGGAGCGGGAGTACAACTGCAGTCACCGACAGGAGAACTCATCAGGCAATCATTCAGCTTTGGCTTCACAGCGTCGGACAACGAAGCTGAGTATGAATCCCTTATCGCCGGACTCCGTCTCGCCAAGGCAGTAAAAGCCAAAAGAATCAGTGCTTAATGCGACTCTCAACTCGTCGTAAGCCAGTACCTCGGTGATTACGACGTCCGAAACGAGAGGATGGATGCTTACCTCAAACTCGTCCAAGATCTCACGCGAAACTTCAATTTCTTCGAACTCACGAAGGTTCCTCGCGGAGAAAATGTCTGTGCCGGCACCCTCGCCGCCCTAGGTAGTAAGTTGCACGATCAAGTCAAGAGGACAATCCCAATCCACAAAATCGAGAAACCGAGCATCGACACGCAAGCAGAGCCGATTGCGATTGCAGCAGCAATCAGTGAAGCGATGGACATCGACGAAGCGCAGCTCCCCACGCAAGCCGATCAGTCAACAGATTGGCGCAGAGAACTCGTGGATTATCTTGCTGAAGGCCTACTGCCCACCGAAAAATGGGATGCGCGACGACTAAAGTGACACAGCGTACACTACGTCGTCATGGACGGAGAGCTACACCGATGGACCGCGACAAAGGTACTACTCAAGTGTATCACCGGCGAAGAAACGAGACTTGTCATGGCCGAAACTCACGAAGGAGTAGCAGGCAATCACTCGGACGGACGTGCTCTCGCACTAAAAGTAAAGAATCTCGGATCCTACTGGCCAACCATGAACGCCGACTGCGAGACATACGTGCGCAAATGCGACAAATGCCAGCGTCACGCCTCCACCATACATAGCTCGACGGAGTTCCTTCACACCCTAACTGCTCCATACCCATTCATGCGATGGGGAATGGATATCATCGGTCCGATGCCGGCATCTCGGCAAAAGAAGTTTATCCTGGTCCTCACGGACTACTTCACCAAGTGGGTCGAAGCAGAAGCTTACGCCAGCATCACCGAAAAGTAAGTGAAAAACTTCGTCTGGAAGAATATAATCTGCCGACATGGGCTCCCATATGAGATCATCACAGACAAAGGTTCGCAATTCAAAGTCAAAGAGTCGAAAATTCAAAAAGGAAAAGACAACAAGATAACAAGTCGATATGATTCAAAGTCAAAGAGTCGGAAATTCAAAAAGGAAAAGACAACAAGATAAAAGCCTCAAAGGGCCAAAGTTTTAAACAACAACACACGTTCTCCGGGACTTAAAGGAAACAACATACAAGAGAAGCTAGTTCTCTCGATCGCTTTCATGGTCGTTGAGGGCGGAGAGCTCCGAAGCCCTGACGCTCGATTCACGAGCAGCTGGAGAGATATGCGCTTCATTAGGCCTTGGGAGAACCTCTGGACCGGCTTCTTCCGGTGTCTCGCCAGTTTCTTCATTGTCTCGACGAGATTGCTCTGGAGGCGGCGTGTCGCGACCCTCAGCCGAAGTGTCCGAGAGCACGAAGACGGGAGCGTTACTTCCAGCAACTCGAGTTCCCTGACTAAGTGCTTCTTCCTCAGGAGCAGTCGAAGGGTTCTCGACAGGAGGTGTCGGATCTTCACCTTGTTTTCCGATCGGATCGATCAGACGAGTAGACGGAGCACGGAGATTAGCCGCAGTCTCTGGGTCGATTAAGCCGGCATTGGAACCATACGGATCGAGACCCGCCAAGATCCGAGCGTCCACGAACTGAGATTCCAACACGAGAGGGGAAAGCTTGAGATCTACCTCGGGTATCTCACCCACCTTAAGCTTTGCAGCCTCCTGCTCATATCTTCTTTCGTGCTCAGCGAACATCTCAATAGTGGCTTGCAGGATGTCATTCCCAGCCCCCTTCAAGACCTCAAGGCATTTCCTAGTCCCGAAGGCTTGACTATGGAGAAACTGGGCCGCGTCATAAGGACCTCGTCGTTCCTCTCGGGAACGAATCTTAGCAAAGCGACAATTAGCTTTAGCAGCCATCTCAGCTTCGACTCTTCCCCTTTCCCTCGTCACCTCCAGAACTCTGGAATCTCTAAGGCGTCGCATCTCTCTCTCGTGAGTCGCGGCGAGCAAAACCCTCTCGCCCTCAAGCTCAGCATTCTTCCGCTCAAGCTCGCGGATGACTCCTCGGGATGCCTCCAACTCGTTTTTAAGCTCGTTTCTTCGAGCAATGATGCGACCTACCATCCCATTGAGCTTCTCGAGATCAGCCCTCGACTCATTTAGCTTACGAGTAGAAGCCTCCTCCTTTTTAGCGATGTCATACTTGTCAATCACGATGTTCATCGTGCTACCCCCTGGACACGCGACAGAACGAAAATTGTAAGAAACTAAAAGCTAAGGAATGAAACAAAAAAATAAGAGGGACCAAGCCGTTTACCAGCAACTTGGCCCTCGCAGCTTCCTCGTATTCACTCCCGAAGATAAGGTCCTTCACGGCGGGTAGAGGCTTCCCCCTCCCTCTTAGTTGGCAGAGAAACTCTCCGCATTTCTCTGGGACATACACTAAGGGGGTCGGTCCCTCGTAATGAAAGTCGACCTTGTCTGGGAAGTTGCCTCCGGGCACCCTCCTTAAGACGGCGGTGCCGCGGGAAGAAGTACCGATCTGGACGGCCCCTTCCCCGATGGGAACCGGAGTTCTCTCGCGAGGAGACGCCAGAGCAGGAGACCGCGCTTCGTCACCAACTTCGTCATTGCGACTTCTTATCAAAAGTGGTGATCCCTCGCTGTCCTCTTCAGAACCGTCCGGACAGGCGGCGTTAAGAGAAGTCTCGAACTCCCCCCCCCCCCTTCGCTATCTCCTTCCTCGTCGTTCCTTTCTCCCGAGACCTCAGCCTCAGAAATCTCCTCTTCGGGCTGAAATTCTTCTTCTTGAACATCCCCCTCCTCTTGTTCAGTCGGCTCGTCAGCATTCTCCGACTGCTCGCCGACAGACCTCGTCTTCGTCTTCTTCTTCTTCTTCTTCTTCTTCTTCTTCTGGGGTTCACCAGAAGGAGGGACGTCACTCGTCTCCTCGGCGCTCCTCTCGACCCCGAGCCGCCTCTCTTCCTCTTCTTGCCCTTCCCCGCACCTCTGGTACCGGAAGGGAGAACCTCATCGGCGCGAGGAACCGTCGTCGAAGGTCCTTCCCCGCTAGCCAGCCCCAGCAGGACAGCTATCATCGCGCTCAAATCGGGAAGAGTGTCCATCCTCTTTGCCTCAGAATTTTACTTCTGAATATCCTTCGGAAAGATGTTTAGCCGCTTGCTGCGAGTAGGAGGAATGCTTGGAAGATCTGACCTCCACTCTCCTGAAAATACAAGACAAAGTATCAAGGCATGATAAGTAATCTTGCGACTAAAAGAAATAACCTAAAGCGGTGAGAGAACGTAATTCGATCGATCCGATCCTTAAGTTCACGAATCTTCTTGACGGTAATCTCAGACCAGCGATAGACTCAGAGCAAAGTGACGGCACGAACGCTCTTCAGGAAATCTTCGGGATAGACTAGAGAGGTAGGATGGCCAACTGCATACAAAGCGAGAAAAAAATGCTTGGTTAGAATCGACAAGTCGTATGTAGTTCGCGACAGGATATTCTACCGCAAGAATGGTTCTCACCTCTGCTTCATGCCGTCGCCGACAGACCTCTTCTTCGTCTTCTTCTTCTTCTTCTTCTGGGGTTCACCAGAAGGAGGGACGTCACTCGTCTCCTCGGCGCTCCTCTCGACCCCCGAGCCGCCTCTCTTCCTCTTCTTGCCCTTCCCCACACCTCTGGTACCATAAGGGAGAACCCCCAGCTGGGCAGCTATCATCGCGCTCAAATCGGGAAGAGTGCCCATCCTCTTTGCCTCAGAAATTTGCTTCTGAATATCCTTCGGAAAGATGTTTAGCCGCTTGCTGCGAGTAGGAGGAATGCTTGGAAGATCTGACCTCCACTCTTCTGAAAATACAAGACAAAGGATCAAGGCGTGATAAGTAATCTTGCGACCAAAAGAAATAACCTAAAGCGGCGAGAGAACGTACTTGGAGCGATCCGATCATTAAGTTCACGAATCTTCTTGACGGTAATCTCGGACCAGCGATAGACTCGGAGCAAAGCGACGGCACGAACGCTCTTCAAGAAATCTTCGGGATAAACTGGAGAGGTAGGATGGCCAACTGCATACAAAGCGAGAAAAAATGCATGGTTAGAATCGACAAGTCGTATGTAGTTCGCGACAGGATATTCTACCGCAAGAACGGTTCCAAAGAACCCGATAATCTTCTTGAGGAGGCTCCTCGAAAGCCGAGTCATCAGACTTGAGGAAGAAATAGGAACGCTGCCAGTTCTGCGTCTTATTCGGGTGACCGGCGCACACGTTGCAGTTCGATCGCATCTTCACCGAGTAAGTTCCGTCCTTCATGTCGGTTATCGAGGTTATCTCCTCGAATGATCTGACGCTCATCGGCATATCAATCTGCTCCGCCAAAACCGATAAAGTGACTGCTAGTCGAAGCGAGCCATTCAGTAGCTGACTGATCGCAAGGTCTCGACGCCTGGCGTACGCAGTGATCACTCGCGGAATGGGTAACCATCAACGAGTGTCCTCTTGGAAGTAGGACTCGTACACCGTCTGATACCCGATCGAAGGAGACCAGGGCCTCTGCGCCTTCGTAGGTATAAGAAAAGTCACGCCGACAGCGTTCGCAGCCCCGAAGAACCCTCTTCACACTCCCTGGGGTTGACTTCGTCTCTTCTATGTCCTCCCAATCTTGACCGGCCAAGAAAGCAGGGCGCAACAAGTCGGGATGGAGTTGGGGAAGCTCCTCGAAGATTCCTTCGGGATAAAAGGTAGTCGGGAGCAACTCGACTTCGGGAACGTCGTCTCCCGAAGTACCGCCCCCGCGGAGCGATTTCTTAACGTCACCGTATCAATGTGCATCGCCCCGCTCTGCCCATCTCTCGCGCAATCCCTCGCGTCTCTCACAATGATGTTCTCGCCTCCCTCTCTCGCAAGCCTCGTCGCATCCACGACTAAAGGCCTCTGAGAGCGAGATAAATTCGTTGTATCCATCATCGCCGCATGGTGAGTCAACTCGAGATCCCCGACGCGATCTCCATCACGATTCCTTGCCGGATTTGACGCCGCCGCAACTGCCTTCCCTTTCTGCTGCCTCGATAACCCCTGATCTGACGACATTGTAGAGCGGAATGGCGAAGAACAAATCGAACGAATGCTATAACAGTTAGAGAGGTAAGGGAAGGATAGAGAAAGTACCTTTGATCACGGAGAAAATTTGAAGAAATGAGAGGGGATCTGCGTATTTATAAGGAAAAGAGAGGGGGGGGGGAACTCGAGGCGTCATCATTAGGTCTATTCAGGCCTAAATGGGCCTCGAAACTCTCCCAAAAAACCCAGCGGACCCTCGCGACGGTTCGGCTTCTCGTCTAAATTAACCACCGGCCATCTTAAATCGGATTAGACCAACGGTTAATCAAGACATGTCAGCTAAAACCCGGGTATCCGCGACTCAACGACCTCAAGCGAGAACCCCCCAGAACCCTTCCTACGACATAACAACCAAAAGAAGCGATATAACCTCATCTGCTATTTCCGAGAGAAATGACGCCGCGCAACTCATCGACCAACCGCTCCAACCTTCTGACATGTCTTCTATTCCTTCAAACCCTCAAACTCCAAAATCCATCATGAGCTAGACAACGCTTCTCTCACTGATGGACTGGGGGGGCTTACTGTAGGGGATGGATTTAACCACCCCACAAGGCACAAAGAATAGAAGGTCTGGCCCGGATTAGATAAAGCGATAGCTCGGTTAGTCGGCTCAAGAGGTCAGGCCTCTCGGCTTGTCCCTAGAGTACTTTTAGTCGATCATCGTCGACTATAGAGTACTCGGCTCGGTGGCTGCTCGGATGCATACGGGCCTTTCGGCCCAGCAGGGGAGGCCCATCGAGACGGCGTAAGCTAGGTCAAGGATGAAGCATCAGGACGATATATAAAGGAAAGGGGAAGCAACGAGAGAAGGATCTGAAACTCTTGACTAACACTTGGCGGCTAGATTAGGGTTTTCACCTCTGCTTCATCTCGCCGTTATTTGTACTTTTCCGGTAGCTCTTCGAGCCACCGGCTTTCTTTCTGTCGCATTCTTCTCATTTTCTTTGTAACCGACTGAACATTCTCACCGACCATTAATAAGACGTTTTTGTTAAACCCACATCTTCTTTATCACCGTTTTCCGTTCAAACAGAAAGTTATCTAAAGTACGAGGCTTTGGTGATATATATAATCAAAAGAAACTTTTTTCTGACCAGGGACACTATGTTCTGATCATGGGCACTCTTCCATGATTTCATATTTCACAAAAGAAGTTGCTTAGGTTTGCTTTGTTGGTCATGTCACTTTCGTCAAAATAAATGTATAAGGATAAACGGTGTGAGAGGATGAATTATCGTTTGGTTATGGTTATTCTTGCTGCGGAGGCGGTGGCGGAAAAAACCCAAAAAAAAATTGAATGACATTATCGGAAGAAATGGAAGGTTGTGTTACAGATGGTGGTTGTGAAAGGAAAGAAAAACATTGAGAGAGAGAGAAAGAAAAAGAAAATATCTAAACAATTGAATAAAATAATCATTTAGTTCAGAGGTTTCGAATTTCTTAATAAACCTAACAAGAAAGAAAATGCCTAATTATCTTAACTAGGGATTTGCCCGGACTACGCCCAGATTTTTTATTAAATATATCATATATATAGGGTTTATTATAGATTTATAAATTAGAAGATAAAATTTAAAAATTATTTTATTATTAGATTACATATAGAATAATGAGCAAAATGGATAAAATGTTAATTGTATTTTAGTTATAATCTAATATTTAATTTTGCTCCTTCAGGTTATTATGTAAGAAATGTTAAATGTACAACTGAGTTTTTTTTTTTGCATTTAGTGTCATTGAATTTCTAGTTTTCGGTATTTCACCTTTATAAATTAATACTCGATAAATTAATAATCCCTATGAATTAATAAATTTTACCGGCTCCAATTTGGGCCGGTGTAAACTATGATATAAATCGATAAAATAATAAGATAATATTTTTTTTGAAAACTCTCATGTAAATATATAGTCCTATTAAAATCATAAATTAATAATCTATCTATATATAATTTTATATAAGTACAAACTAAACATTATATTGTTGGTTTTATATTCACAATGAAAATACCTTTAGTTTTCTTAGTATTTCAATATATTTTAATAATATTTAGTAAAATTATATCAAAAACCATTTAACAATTCTATGAAACATAAAAATATACACAAAATAAAATATTATAACAATATGAAATTCAAATTTCTAAAATTTAAATAATATACATTTGGTAAAATCAAATATTTTTTTAATTTATAAATAAAAAAATTAGAGATAGAGAAAAAAATCTAAATAAATAAAATTTTGTAAATTTATATATCTCTATAAATTAATAAAATTTCAAAGTCCCAATATTATTAATTTATAGAGATTCTACTGTATAAACCGACTCTTTAATTGATTTATTTAGCAGGTTGTTTCTCATACCAAACCAAACTATTTTATGATTGGAAATAAACCGAGTCAAATACTAATCCAAACGAAAGAATACGATTGTTCTCTAAATCAATTGTTGAAAATCTATTATAAACGACGAATAAGACACAAACCAAACAACAAACTTTATAAGCAAACCACCAATCAAAAAAATAATACTAAAATCATATATACCGCATCATAAGATTAATCCCTTAGTTCCGGTTAATGACGATACCAGGTGGTCATGTTTCCTGCCCCTTCTGGGGACTTTTGGTCTTTTTAATTGCTTAGATGACTAATTTTCTGAGAAATACTCAATGTTATATTGACAACACTTTATAACCGTTTTGTGGAATTTTATGTTAGTTTTGTCCGGCTATGATGAGTTAGTGATTTGATGTAACAATATATGAAGTGTACAAAAAAAGAGAGGATAATATAGTGTAATAGTAAAACAAAACATTGGTGAAATTATATTGAAATCTTTTGTCTCAACAATGTTGGCAGAAAATAAACCAGATGGCATCACAAGTAGAAAGATGCTGCGACTAAAATGTCTCTCTTGATCTGGGAAATAGCTTCTAGTTTAGCTTCAAGCTTTGTTCCACCTATAAATTTTCAAGCTACTATGAGCTTTCGCAGAACTTCCTCCATTATCCTTGTCGTTCTGATCAAGAACCACCCTTTGACAACATGACAATCGCTATCTCATAAAACTTGGAGCCTTTAGCAAGTATACACCACCTCCATTATGTTATGTCGGAACAAATGCACATAAATCTATGTCGATATCGGCCTGTCAAATTGTCACAGAAAAAAAAAACCGTGAACCAGATCTTGTAGTGTATAGGTTTTCTTGGATGTGCAGGGGGAAAGAGTGTTAGTGAATACCTAAGGCATAATAACAGAGCTGGCTAATAAAGAGATTGAGAACCTGATCGCTATCAGGAACCAGATGCAAGTAGCTATTGGCTCACTTCTCAAGGTGTGTTTTTGCTCTTTCATTATGAGGACTCTTAGTTTTGTTGTCTTAACCTTGTACCACTCAGTATCAAGGATAATGGCAATCTTGTTATTCCAACAATGCTACTCTTCCTACGAAACTTGGTAGCAAGAGATCGTGTCTGAAGAATACCAGAACCACGCTTCAAGTCTACTTTGCTTTGCTAGCATATCAGGTTGTTCTCAGGTTTGAATCTTACATCAGCTTGATTCGATCTATTCGCTTTTCTGCATGTAGTGAACCCGATTGGCCGATTCTGCGTAGTTTCGCTTGTCACTGATTCTGCGTAGTTTCGCTTGTCGCTTGCTACTATTTCCATTACCTATTTCTTCAGCTTCATCTGATTCCTCGCATAAGTGCACAAAACATTAAAATGAGATTTTATAGAATGAGAAACAACAACGGATTCGGATTCTATAAAGCATAGTAACAATTAGAAAAACTAACCATGCAACTTCAATCTCACCCTGGAAATGTGTAGAACAGGTTCTCCAACTGAAACAGACAACCAATGATGAGAATCCAACACCGAATGTTTGTGTGTCAGTGTCACTAAAACATATACTATCTGAGGAAACAATAGAACACATCACATGATATCAAGAACCGAAATTTATGTTTATGTTTTCCCCAGTTTCCTCTAGCAACCATTCTCTCAAAGCTATGTCTCTTTTCACTTGAGCAGGATAATATATATTCAGCAAGTTTTAGCGAGTCAAAAATTTCGAGACAGATACTGGGAATCCGCAACATATTACCATAGACAATACGACCAAAAGATTGAGCAAGTAGTTGATCATGTATAAGAAAATATAGCGACAGAGAGCTAAATTTCACCAATGATTTAAAGAAACAACAGATTCAGTGGAATAAAATTACCTTCTCATCTACCGATCAACAGATCAACATATTCCAATATAGATTAATAGCATTATAAATCATTCGAGGACGGCAGGGAAGATGTGGAGGAGTTTTGGCTTCGGGATCTAGTGGAGTGGGGTCGATCGGTGCTCCGTGGCGGTTGTGGTGTCCAGATCAGTGGGTTTGACGTGAGTTAAGAAGTTTATTGCTGGTCGCTTTCCCCGGCATTCTCTCCACAGCTCCCGGCGACATCAACATTGGCCTAAAGGAAAAAGAAACTAAACCGATTGCATCATGTTTCCAAAATTAACCGACGAATGCTAGAATTCGCCATTGCTGGAGTTCATGCTTGATAGAGTTTGTTCTTTCAGATGGTGAACTGCTCATCGCATTCATCAAACACATATTTATATGCCGAGGATCATCGGTTACGTTTTATGAAGATGAGGCTGATTAAATGCGACAGAGTGGGATGAGAGATGAGATTCACTTTAATGAATGGATTAAGGTAGGAGGAAAATGGAAAATGAATCTGTTACACAGAAGTTGATCGGATTTGGTGAGTTCCGAAGGAACACGGCGACTCATCGAGATGATCTTAAGACTAAAGTCTCCTTTGAGAGGACAAACAAGTACTTCAGTAGCACATTGTACTCTGCAGTGTAATTAAAGACATAATGAGCCTATTTATGTTAATAACTCTTAAAAAATAAGGTTGTAGTTTATCTTATAAATGTCAACTATAATATAGGGATGTAACCTATAGCAACGTGTAATAGAACATGTTTTTCTGTATTTGTAGGTTCTCCGGTTATAATCCCTTAGCGGTTCGAATTGAAATTATAATCTTATACTGAATTTGACCAGATTCGGTTATAACATAATTGATTGTGATATTTTCGGATTGGCTGTATATACATTTACCTACTACTGTAAGTTTTTCCATTTTTGGTTTTAGGAAATCAAATATATAGTATTAACTATATATAATTTGTGTGCACGAAAATTTGATTGACTTGACAATTATACATATTGTTTCCTAAATTGTGCACAAATGGAAGAAACCTTATTTTGTTGATTGATTGTTTCTATATATGGCTAACATAATATATCCCTTATATATTAATTGATAATTATTTAAAAAAGTTGTAACTTATATTTTGTACTAATTAAAAAAGAGATGTGATGATGTGTCATTTAATTAAGATGTCAATTTGACTTACGTAGCAGCATAAGAATCAATTGAATAATTTGCAAGTTCAAAATTTAATTGGTAGGAAACTTTATATTATAACAAGCGTGTATTTAGGTTACGATGTATGGTATACCATAAGCAAATTGGTAAACCAAACTTGAGCATAAGAAGAACAAAATAAATGTCTTTCATTTATGATGAAAAATAAAAAACGTGTTTAAGTATATTCAAACGTCGTCCAATACAAATATAAAATCTTCTCTATTAAAAAAAAATACCATTATATCTACCATAAAAAAGTCATACTAGTCTTTTTTTTTTTTTTTTTTTTTGTCAGCAGTCATACTAGTCTTCTTAGGTCTATTTCATTAATTACATTTATTTAATTATTTATATTAATCTATTCAATATATAAAGATATTAATAATAAATCAATTTTAACTGTATATTTAAATTTTATTTTTAGTTATAACAAAATGTTGAGAAAAAAATCTAACAAAATCTTTCTAAAAATTTAAAATATTTTATTTAAATTAATACCATTGATTAATTTCGTAATTAATAATATATACTATTATACATTAATTTAAATAAAATTTTATTATAAAACAAAATAAAATAAAAGTGTATGCTATTTTTCAAATTTTATAATTATATTCTATATCTTCTTTATTAAAAGAAATACCAAAAAAATTCATACAAGGTCTATTTCATCAATTACATCTATTTGACTATTTAAGTTCAACTATTTAATATATAACATTTCTAAAAAATCTTATAAATTATATAGATATTAATAAATAAATTTTAACTGTAAATTTAAATTTCATTTTTACTTATAACAAAATATGATAAAAAATCTAACAAAATCTTAAAAATTTTAAAATATTTTTAAATTAATGCAGCGATTGATTTGATAATTAATAATATAGTATTATTATAATGTATTTACTTATAAAATCCCACAATATACTAAAATAAAGAGAAAAAGATAAAAATAGCACTAAATCAAGTTTTTGTTCCCAAACTAGCACTCAAGGTCAAAAGTCACAAAAATAGCACTTAATGTTTTATCAAAAGTCACAAACTTAGGGTTTAGAGTTAAAGGGTGGGGTTTAGGATTTAGGGTTTAGGATTTAGGGTTTAGGGTTTAGGGTTTAGAGTTTAGGGTTTAGGGTTTAGAGTTTAGGGTTTAGGGTTTAGGATTTAGGGTTTAGGGTTTAGAGTTTAGGGTTTAGGGTTTAGAGTTTAGGGTTTAGGGTTTAGGGTTTAGGGTTTACGGTTTAGAGTTTAGGGTTTAGGGTTTAGAGTTGAGAAATGAGGTTTTGGGGATAAGATTTCAAATTTTGAAAAATAAAAAAGTTAAAATTTTCAAAGGATAAACTTAGAAAGGTGCTATTTTGGTCATTTTAGTTTTTGAGTGCTATTTTTGTGATATAAACTTAGAAAGGTGCTATTTTGGAGATTTGCCCTAAAATAAATAACATAGAAATATAAATTATGCTAAGAAAATATCAGTTTTGTAGTATAACTAAATAAAATTTTAAAATGTATTGTATTCGGTCTGTAAAAATTAGAAAAAATGAAAGAGATTCTCAATTTTTTTATTTCATACTATGAATTTATTTTACCAAACTCGAAAATATATTAATATATAATAACAATTAATAATAAAGTAAAATATATAAAACAAATCATTATACATTAATAATATCGAATAAGAAACATAACCAATAACATTATAGATTTACACAATATATAACACTAAAATGTAAATATCTTTTAAAGTTTTGCGATGATATCCGTTATATATTTATAAAATGAAAATGGTGAAAAATCTAGTAGTATACTAAAGTTTCAATATAAAACCTCGGTAGCCCTAACATATATAATCACGCTTATATAAACGATGATGTAAATATGGAATATTTGATAATCCTATATAATCATATATAAACGGTGATATAATTTGTGAGTTTTTTTAAGTCTTTGATAATCCTATATAATCATATAGGGGATTAATGTTCTGTATATTTAGTGTTGGAAAACAGAAGAAGGTTTCCAATTTTGTATTGTTGATGTTGGTTTTCTGAAGTTATCTTTTAATTGAACCAAACAACAGTCAAAGAAAATATTGGTCGGTATAACATATTTAATCTTCGCAAACCAGTATACACACTTCGAAGAAGTGTAATTTAGTTACATATAAATGATGTTTTCCTTATTAGATCAAATAATTAAATGCGATTAACTTAATACTCTTATGCTTAAATATCGAATATAATTAGTTTGATACACAATTCAGTATGACGTAAATATAAAAAAAAAATTATATTTAAGATGCAAAAACTTTGGAACCAAGCCAAGAATTGATAATTTATTTTGGGGGAGTTAAAGAAAATTATAATAATTGGTCTTCATATTAATTTATTAGTTTATGTAATTATCAACGACGTTCACCTAACAGAAAGTAATATATAAACGATTAGATATTGGCTTTAATAAAACATGAAGATATTTCAGTTTTTAAATAGACCAATTTTGTTTTATTTTTTTACTATTTAAAATAATTAGTAAACATATTAAATTAATAATAAGAATAATAATTTTAATAAAATAAAATAAGATAAATTAGGAATCCATAATATTATTAAATAACAAAAATATCAGTACATGTATTTTTCAACAAAAAAATAAAATTATGTTTTTTATTTGATAAAAAATAAAAAAAAAATTAAACTTAAAACAAAAATATTAAATTACTAAAATCAACATTTTATGTATGAAGATCATATCAATAAAAATAAATTTTATATATATTATTAATTATGCTATATAATTTACATATAAATATGCAACTATATATTAGTTAATCGGTTTATTCTTTTTATTCGGTTTGCTCGGTTTCGATACCAAACCATATCCATATTCATCGGTTTCTTAAAAGTAACATTCATTCAGTTTTACCAAATTCAAACTCATTTCTCTATTTCGGTTCGGTTCGGTCATGTTTGGTTCAGATCTACCGTATTGAAAAATCAGATTAAGTTTTTCTAACCGCTGACCTGCTTTTCTAATCGGTTTCGAGTTATGCTAAAAATTGGATTTAAATAAAATCGGTAAACCCGATCAAAACCCAGTAAAACTCGGTGATCCGATTCGATATTTAAACCCAATTTTCTTAAATTTAGTTTACAAGAATAAAAAAATTACAAACTCTGAAAAGGTTTCATAAAAATTTCATATTGTTTTCTAATATGTATGTAAATAAAATAGTTTTCGTTATATTTTTATATTATTTTTGAAGTTTTCATTTGTTTTCATATCAAATTTAGATTCTAACAATGACATAAAGTTTATATAAATAATTTTATAAAATATTTATGCATATATATATAGTTACTTAATTTAAAATTAGATTAAAATTTAAAACCCGATTGAACGATTGGATCGGTCCAACCATTGACCCAACTACAATTCCGAGTCAATGTCCGATCCGGTTTTCAAAACATTGCTTTAAATACTTGCCAAATTTGTATTTTTTTTAATATTTTTATTTTCCATCTTATGTAAAATTGTGAAATTGTGAAATTCGTGTTAAATCCTTAAGTCCATATCGATCGGGCCCTTGATAAATTCAAAGGTTTTTCGTCCAAAATTACAATTACAAATAGTCCATTTCCAACGTGTATATGATTATATAAAAAACATAGTTGTATATATATATAAAAATCATCACATAAAAATATTTAATTTGTCAATACTATATGCTTTAAATTTTAGTTACATAAACTCATCTTGCACAGAGCGCATGTCTTATCCTAGTTATATAGTAATCAATTGTGGTATATTTTACTAACAAGGCATATCTTTTATTGTGGCAATTACAACTATTGTTTCAAAAATTTTGGTCACACCCCTAAATTTGTGTATATGTTATGGATGTATATAAGGATTCTTTATATGCCAATTTTAATACAAAGAGTGATGACAAGCTAGATCTATTAATACAAATATTTTTGCCTAGACACACACACACATATTTATATATATATATTCTAGCAAGACCTATAGTTTTAATTTGTAGTGGTTTACTCGCTAGGCTAAGTGGATCCTCGGTTAGTATCAAAAATATAAACTTATTCATTAACAAACCGAAATATATCTTATGTATTATAGCAGATGACATGTTTAGGAAGGATTTCCAAAACAAATAATATAGTATTGAAGATAAGTGTGTTCAAGCATATAATTGTAATTATCAATAACCACACATAGAAATTGTTCATAAAAACATGTAATCATCAATAAACCATTAAAATCAGAGAATAAAAAATGTTTATAGTATTTAAATGACACTTTGAAAAAAGTTTCATAAGAGAACTGAAATATATAAAAAAAACTCTGTTTTATTTTCCTTTCACAGATGCATAGACATACAATAACTTCATATAGCAGTTTTGCATTTAATCTTGTTGTGTCCTCTTGTGTCACATCTACATCATTCGTGATTGAGATTTATAACCATGAACACCAAATTCACAACTAATCTGATTCGCTTTGTAGGAAGACTTCCACTGCTTTTCTTAGAAGTTAAGGTGGACACGAATACTCAGAACATTGTCAGGGAAGGTACAAGTAGTTAAATCTCTACCGAGATGTATACTTTCAGTAAAAACATCTACATAATGGTTTTTGTCTCGCTCCGAGTGCTTACCAGCAGCAATTGCGTAAATATAAGGTATCCTGTCAATGTCAAAAACATTGCAAATGCAGTGCTTGTTCTTCAGGTGCACACTTCATCGTATTATATTTTACCTTAAATTTAATTGATCAAATTGGTAAAAAAATTAAGCTTCATTGCGGCTAATATATAGTTATATATTAAAATTAATTAACTTATTAACCCGTAGTTCGCCCGAGGTAGACTCAATAATCCGATGACCTGATAATTTTTCCGATTTAATGTCTTGGTCGGGTTTAAAAATATTTGCTACGACGGAGTCTCCAGCAGATAACAACATTAGGGGTTGGAGTCGGATCTCTAGATCCAGCGTCTGTGGCCACAAGAACCCCTCTGTGTCTAGATTTCGTATTTATAGAATTTTAGAATTACTCATAAAAGTAGAAGTTGCGTTCATAAAAATGTAGCTACACTTACAGTGCGTAGACTTTGCGGTTTTCATATTTATATTTTTATTTAAAAGTAGAATACTGGTTGTAGAGAAAGTAGATTAACTTTTTTTACCTAGAATTCAATGTCTACCATTTTATTATTCGTAGAAGATGAAATCTACTTTTGATGCTAAGAGTTTTCAAAGTTATATATAGTATAAAGGATGTCAAACCAGTTCTAAGTGATTCTAAAGCAAAGGGAATGTAAGACCATGTTTAATCTAAATGATATCAATTGGTGAGATGATTTTGAACTAGAATACTACTAAAATGCAATAAAGAACAAAACTTTCTTTTTTATGAGATGGAAGAACTCATGGGCTAAGAGAATTAACCTTGGGTGATCAAGTTTCAATCTAAAGGTGTTACCTTTCAATCAATCTATCAACCTTAGACCTAGACACAATCCTAAACAAACTCTATCTCTAGATAAATGCTCAATCACTAAGATAACTCAAGCATCAAATTTTTTTTGTTGAATAATATCTAAGCAATCATTAATTTCAAGTTCATTAGTCATCTTAACACCTGTAACAACAAATCTCTTTGGTAAAGAATGTTAAAAGCTTAGGAGAGTTGGTTCAAGCATTTCATCAAACACCTTTCAGGTATGAAATGCCTAGAGCTCAATTTCAGAGAGGCCAACTCTAAAATTGCAATAAAGCACTCTACTAGCAAGGAACAAGATTGATCTCTAATAATTTTATAATAAGTTTCATAATTAGAGATTTCTAGGAAGCCCAACTTGTTTGTTTTGCATTGATTTGTATATCATAATAATTTTATAATAAGTTTCATAATGGACAGTTTTTATATATTGAGTTAATATGCATTTTTTACTTTTTAATACCTCCGAATTAAAAATTATAATTTATTATAGTTTATTCACTCAGCGAAAGGTGCATATCACCACCTAGTTAAAGTTAATCCCAAAATATTTCTCTACTAATAAGTAAGAGATGTATCCAAAATAAATTTCAATATAAATAATTCTTTACTAAGAATAATTTAAACCATGACAAAGAAAAAAACATGAATCCTCACAATATCACTATGCTACCAAATCACTAGTAAATTTCTTTCTCATGATACTTCACATTTTTTTTTCTTATGTTGAAAAGAGGATTCGTTTTAAGAACGATTTAAAATTCTTTCTCATGATACTCGGAAAACTCCTAGTGGTATTTGAAAAAAACTTATAAAATAGATTAGTTTTTAATGTTGATAAGACGACTGATTAAAAAGGCGAGTGAAATCAAAGGTAAGAAAAAAAGTTCTTCTATTTCGAAATCTACTCCCTTGTAATAAATAATAAAGGAGAAAAATTGCATTTGAAATTTTAATTTACCGTTTTGGGGATGGTGTAAGAGAGTGACTAATTTCAGCGACTACATTCTAATATATAAAGAAAAGAATCACAGTGTGTTGCTAAATTTTAATTAACAACTAGTTTAATCAAGGTTATGTTAATTGGAGTTACTACTTTGATGATGATGATGATGTAAAAAAACTTGTAATGTTTATTTAGTACCCTTTCCATCATAGTGTAAAAACAAAGCGACTAATTGAAGAAGGAAGTTAGAGTGTGTGAGAGCTCCTTTCTCTCTGTTACATTTCTCACAAGCCTTGTTCATCTATATCAGAGACTCTCGCGCCAGAACCTTGAGTCGCGAAGCGCGATTCAATTGACTGTTTAGACCTACGATTCCGGCGAGGCAGAGCGGGATGACGAAGGTGAGAGATGGATTGTTGCTTGGGAAGAAGACGATCCTCAAGAGCGATTATCTCCCAGCTTGTCAGAACAAGTCCGTGAATCCTCGGATCGAAAGTGCTCCAAATTACCATCAGGTTCGCTCCATTCTCTATCTTAGTAATTGATATCTTTAGGTATTGTCGTGAATTTCGACTATCCTCTCTGCTGCTAGTGATCCATCTCGTTGTTTTGGCCTTCTTCAGGCTCGCTCTCTGCATGTTCACGGCGTCGCTATGCCAACCGCCGTTGGGATACGAAACCTTCTTGACCACATCGGAGCTCACAAAGCCAGCAATCAAGTTCAAGTTCTTTGGATTAGTCTTAGGGAGGAACCGGTTACTCAGAGTTTGTATCAATATAGACTGTATTGTTGTTCCTTGCTTCAGCATATTTACTTATGTGAACTTGCCTTTTATGGCAGGTAATCTATATATAATAGCAAATCAAAATTTTGTATCCGCTGACATCATTTTTTTTATAGGAAAAAAAGAATTTCAATCTAATGGTCGGAACTTTTTGTTTTTATGATCGAAAGGATATAAAATTATCTTGCCTACGTCATCAAGGAAACAAACTTGTTTTTTCATAGTCACTATTATTATTGTTTAAATGGAATGGTTGAGATTGCACACTTTTTAATCCAAGGGTTGACCATTTGTTTTGACAAAAACATAAGAGCGTGATTATTGGGAGGTTCTTAGGGTGAGGTTCTTAGCGGAATATAAGAACTCGTCTCTTAATTTTTAACTAAAAAAGCTAAGAACCGTCTCTTAAAACTCTTATTTAAGAACCGGTTCTTACCTTTTTTAGTTAAAAGTTAAGAGTCAGGTTCTTATATTCCGATAAGAACTCCGCCTCAAGAACCTCGCCTCAAGAATCCTTCAATAATCATGCTCTAAAACGACACTACGGAAACGAAGTACCTTTTCATATTTTATATTAATTTTATTTTTAAAACAGAGAATGGTTGAGATTAGAATACCTTTAATCCAAGGGTTGTGTTGAGACATACCTTTTGTTTTGACAAAAACAAAAAAAAGACGCTACAACAAAGCTTTATGTCGGTAGTGAAGCATTGTGTCCATTAATGGAGTTGTGACTCTTGGTTCGCATCTCTTCCTGTGTTTATATATATTTGATAATCAGTTTACAATTTCTCTTTTGATTCCTGATTTATGCTTTCTATTCAATCTCTTCCTTCCTCCATGTGAACATCGGCCTGCCATACGTTAAAATCTCTCTTCTTTTCCCTTCTGGTTGAAGTCATAGCCACAATATTGGCTTGTTGATCACTGTTACCAATATGAGCTTTCAATTAATCTCAGTTGCAGCCGCAATGGCAGCGCACTTCTTCAAGACGTCAAAAGCGCTGACGATAGGTTCGGGCATACGCTCGCGGTCACCACCGATTTCAAAGTTCTGCAGCGTCTCTGCATCTGGGCTTCCCAAAATATGACACAGAAACAAAAACGATAATACTGATAAGACATACTGGAAAATAGTCAAGGCGTTATGGTAAAAAAAAAAGAGATCCCGTACTTATTGGAACGAACTTGGATCGGCCCGAAGGTGTCCCTCTCTTCCCTAAACGACGTGGGATAAGATCCCATAGCAGTGGCATAACGCAGCGTAGCTGCAGCAATTCCTCTGGAGAGCTGTCCTGACGCGACATAAATCGCCATGGGTTCTTCTGCTATAGTACCACAAGAGAAGAGTTCATCAGACTACGCATTTCTCAAATCAGAAAAACACGACGACTTAAAAAACATGTAAAAGTACCTTGGGAGACGAAGGTGGAGGGTTGCGCGATGGACGACGGACCACATTGCAGATGATAGGGCAAACAAAACGCAAATTATAATAATCGAAAACGATTCAACGAACCAACATATGGTTGGTCGAATTTTGAAAAGTATTGGGGTAGTTCTTATCATATGTAGTAATAAATAAGATTATATACGTATTCAATAATACAACAAAACTAAAACAAATAAAAAAGAGTTTACGAGAGTGATGCATGAGAATATGAGATTATGTATGCATTTTGAGGAATGCTCGGTTTATTTTGTTTCTTTGCAATCGTAATGTTTTGAAACACTTGTCAAAAATTAAATCCAACAGTTTTGTCAAACATGATGGAGTGGATCTATATAATAATATGTGAAATTCCAGCTATGATGGTAGTGAACATGGGAAAATAATGTTTCCAAATTATTATAATGAACAAAGTGAATACTATTTCTATGATTTTTTTTGTTTTATTTGTAAAACACGATCTATAATTTCATATCTTCTATTTTATTATAGGACTACCTTTAAAAATATACATACGATAGAAGTAATATTTATTTGCTATAGTTTTAATTGCTTTTAAGAATTAAGTAAATATTTTAAAAATAGTAACCATAATTAGGGGAGTGTATTCGATCTAAAATTTGAGGTGATTTGATTTTTAATGAGATTTTAGATGATTTTAAGGAATTGCAGAGAATAAAATGATTTTTATTAAACCACTCTAGAATATAACCTAAAACTATGGGATTTGAGTTTTAATTTTTTTAACTAAGAAAATCCACCCAAACACTCTAAAATCCCTTAAAAACTTTAAAATTCCACAACTTAAAATATTTTCAATAACATTGGATTACAGAGTAGTTTATAAAATATCAAGTTCAATAACATTGGATTTTAAATGAGTTTTTTAAATTCATGTTTCAATAACCGTGAATTTGTCATTTTGACATGAATCACTTAAAACTCTCAATTGAATACATCCCCCTTAGATTGCTCATATAGAACGTGTTGATATGTTGATAAAAAAAAAGAATGTGATGATATGGTTATCGATATGGAAAAAGCTGAAGCAATTGTAAAACAAACTTATCAGTCAATATTATCTAAGTATTTTGGTTACAATTTAAGTAATAAATAAATTTCAGTTGTTAAAAAAAAAGATTTGTTTAAGTTTATTCTTTTTTACTGTACATAAAATATTTTTAAGAAACTGATTATTTCAGAAAATTGTAAAGTTATATTATTTAATAATTGTTATTTAAATAGATTCAAGAAACAAAGATATGACACAGTCGAACAAAATTAGTAATGAAACATTATATAGATTTTTTTATTAAAGTTAAAAACATATTGATTTTGTTTTATTATTTCAATTTATTTTGGCATGTTTATAATTACTAACTTTATGATACATAATAGCTTTAATATTTGTTAATCAATAGATAAGGAGACAATGAACAAAAGTAATAATCCGCCAAAACAACTAATGCGCTGCAGTAATTGTAATGCTTTGGAATGGCATACAGAAAGTACTGAAAAAATCGATTAACGAAACGTGCATTATTTACAATTCGTTGTAAACAAATTCACATTAAATTATCCAAGATTTACGACCCTCATGTGGTGTTGAATATCAGTGATGTGATCGTTCACTTAGGAAAACTATTAGATTTAAAAAAAAAAAAATTCTATGTGTTCTGTGAGTGCATATTAAAATTATACAATACTAAATTTTGGTGGTCCATTTTGGTTTAATGTTCATTGGTGAAAATTATCATAGTATTGGTTCACTTTTACCAATTGATGGTAAAGATACAACTGTATATATTTGACATATCTAATAAAATATTAAAAAAAAAAATATTTTCAATCATGAATCGAGAAGGAAAAGACTCAATAGATACTCAAATTTTATCCTCTCTAAAAAAAATTATTGATGAAAATAATGTACTAGAAAAAATATTTGGAAAGCTAGAGATAAGTATGAAAGTGGTGATAGCTTTTCTTTTATACTAAACGGTTGTGAGTTTTCATCTTTTCTTTTCTATAACTAATGCTAATCTATATTATTATTTGCGAAGTAAATTTTTGCAACGGAGCTCTCACGTTAAAAGTTAGAACGGTTAATATCGTTTATACCCTTAATGAATAATTATATAAATTAGTCAAAAAATAAAAAGGAATTTCAAATCTATCTGACTAAAAAAGTGATTAAAATTAATAATAAATCGTTTATCTATATTATTATTTGCGAAGTAAATTTTTGCAACGGAGCTCTCACGTTAAAAGTTAGAACGGTTAATATCGTTTATACCCTTAATGAATAATTATATAAATTAGTCAAAAAATAAAAAGGAATTTCAAATCTATCTGACTAAAAAAGTGATTAAAATTAATAATAAATCGTTTATACCTTTAATAAATAAATATTTAATTTGAAAATAGTTACTATTAAATTTTTGCAACGGAGCTCTCACGTTAAAAGTTAGAGCGGTTAATATCGTTTATACCCTTAATGAATAATTATATATTTATACCCTTAATGAATAATTATACAAATTAGTCAAAAAATAAAAACGAATTTCTATTAATACTATTATATTTATATATTATATAGATAATTGACTATAAACAAATATAATAAAATTTTCAAAAATAAAAGCATGTTTAACAACATAAGATAATTCTTAGATATATTCTGTTGTTATCTGAAAATAATATTTTATTATAAAATTTATAGTTAGATATAAAACAATTTATAATTAAATGCTAATCAAATAAATAAATATATTTTCTAAAATATATGTGAATGTTTTTAAAATTTAACACAACAATAAGCATATATATATTTTGATAAAAACTAATGAATATATATATTAATAAAATATATGTGAATGTTCTTAAAATTTAACACAACAATAGGCATATATATATTTTGATAAAACTAATGAATATATATATTAATAATGTTCTATTTATATGTTATATTTGATAATTGACTATAAGTAAATATAATAAAATTCTAAAAAATAAAATATATTTTTAAAACGTTGTATTCTTATCTGAAATAATATTTTTTTATTATAAAATATAAAATTTAATGTTTGATTTATCTTTTTAAAAACACAATTAATAATTTATTATGTTGTTTTTGATTTAATAGTTATAAACAGATAAATATCTATAAGAACACTATGCCCGCATGTGCGGGCAGAACAACTAGTATACATAAATGGGAAATCATATGTTCTACGTGATTTGGACAATCCTTTCACCAACATGGTAGTACATGTTATTTTTGTATGTTAATTAGCCTTTTATACATTGGTTGAACCTTTCAGTTTATGTTTATTTATGTTTCTGATCAGGGTATGAAGAGGTTAAATGTGGATCAAATGGAAGAAGATTTAAGAGGAGATGTTCTCATGGAGGCGTCTCGGTTTATATCTTAATCACTATAACCGCTTGCTCCTATAAATGATCTCTGACTTTGTTTTTTTTCCTGGCAGACATGGTAACAAGATCCTTGTGACTGATGAACTACCAGATGGTGAGATGGTAGACCAGTGGGAGCCAGTGGTCTCAAATGAATCCTTAAAGACAATGCTTGAGGTAGTATTTTGTATGATACAGAGCATGCACCCTGTTATGGTGATTTCAAGGATCACATCACTATACACACTTCTCTGGATCTAGGTATACCAGGAACTGCAAGCTGAAGGCTACCTTGTCGAATATGCACGTGTTCCTGTGACAGAACCCAAAGACACAGATTTTGATGCGCTGGTAAACCTTGAATGAATGATCGTATCTCTTTACTTTTGCTATTTGCTAGGTACATAACACACTATATGGGTGGTTCCTGTCATTTAAAATATTTATGATGTAACTGTGTGTGTTTGCAGATTAGGAAGATATCTCAGGCTGACATTAACACGGAGATCATTTTCAGTTGCCAAATATGACTACTCACTAATCTTCATGATAAACCCAAGAATCAATGATGATTTGGTGTTAACCATGCTTAGTGATCAAGATAATCAAGCAATCACAAGAGATAATGATCAAGATTAGATCTTTTACCTAAAGGTTCTTTGTGATTAGTTAGAAAACAAGATAATTCCCTAACATTAGGTTTAGAGAGTATTTATATGACTTCTAAAACCTAATGGGTTCAGTCAACAACCTGAAAGGCCCAAATAAAACATAAATTTTCGATCAGAAGATAAGACACAGCGTGGGTACACTAGGTCGCTCCATATCTAGAGTGGGTTAGTCACCCCGCTGCGGTACGTCGCTCTAATATATTTGATTCACGTCTTCAAATTGCGCGCGGGTACTTGACGTCACTCCACCAGGTCGCTCCACATCTGGAGCGGGTTAGTCACCCCGCTCCGATACGTCGCTCCAATGTGTTTGCTTCACGTCTTCAAATTGCGCGCGGATACGTGACCTCGCTCCACCAGGTCGCTCCACATCAGGAAAGTTGTCGACAAAAGGTTGAGCTCGGAGTGGGTGTCTCACCCCGGTGCAAGAGGTCGCGCTGTCTTCGTTTCGTCTGGAGCGGGTGTCGCAGGTCGCTCCCGTAGCCCGCTCTGGTGCTCTGCTCGCTCAAACAACACTTTCTACTCCCTTTTTGATCCTAAATGCTTCCAAGTACATCTAAGAACTCCAATGGACACTCCAAGACCTGATAAAGACTTATGCAATGCAAAAAAGAAACTAAAATGCATGATCCCTATTCTAAATGACCAAAACATGCAAGAATAGAGAGTTAAAACAATGTAAATATGCAAGATATCAACTTTCCGTATAACATAATTTAAAAAATTAATTTAATTTAACAAGTTTTTAAATCCCAAAAATATCAGTTTGTGTATATGAATATTTCATCAATTGCATTTAATTTATCATAATTTTTTATTCAAAAAATTATTTATTTCATTAAGTTTTAAAAATGGAAAAGATAAAAAGAGACAAAAAAAAATTTATATCAAAGGGACAATGAAGCTGAATTTTTATTCTATTTTGGCAAATCTCCCATAATCTTTTATACTAAGAGCGATTTAAGTAAGCCATGACAAAGAAAAACACAAATCTTCACAATATCACTATGCTACCAACATTGTCCTCAGTCACTCTTAAAATTCATCTTTAGGATATTTGAAAAAAAACTTATAAAATAGATTAGTTTTTAATGTTGAAAAGAGGACTGATTAAAACGGCGAGTGAAATCAAAGGTAAGAAAAAAGTTCTTCTATTTCGATATCTACTCCCTTGTAATAAATAATAAAGGAGAAAAATTGCATTTGAAATTTATATTATTTTGATCATGCATAGTATTAAGTCTTATGGGTCCAATAGGACATTATACGTTGGTAATTTTTTACATGCTCTTTTCTAAATGATCTTTTATACAATTTTTCGGTGTAAAAATTTAAAAAATTTATTGTAAAAGAAAACTTTTACTGATAGTACAGAAAAATTAAAACAAATAAGGGCATAGTAAATTCAATCTCTTAACTTAAGCACCAATACTTTATAATTATGAAGTCTTCATAAATGTTAATAAACAAATAATTAGAGATGAAAATTTTAAATTTGCGAATGAATCGGAAATAACGTCATTCATGTCTTGATTAAGCTATATTTTTCTATTGGAACACACTGATATTTTCATTAGTTTAGTGTTATTTTGATTATGGGAATTCAAATGTTTTCTTTCCATAATTTAGATAACTATATTTGCAGATTGTTTTGATATTATGAAATTTTCATAAATGTGATTTTTTGCATATATTTTTGGTATTGTATGTTTTTATGAGCATGATTTAAAGAGATATATGAGAGTAACCAAAGATTTGAAGTATTTATGGACAAATATTGGAAGCTGTATGCTTTTCAAATATTTAAATAATTAAATGTTAAATTAGGGATTTCTAGGAAGCCCAACTTGTTTGTTTTGCATTGATTTGTATATCATAATAATTTTATAATAAGTTTCATAATGGACAGTTTTTATATATTGAGTTGATATGCATTTTTTACTTTTTAATACCTACGAATTAAAAATTATAATTTATTTTAGTTTATTCACTCAGCGAAAGGTGCATATCACCACCTAATTAAAGTTAATCCCAAAATATTTCTCTACTAATAAGTAAGAGATGTATCCAAAATAAATTTCAATATAAATAATTCTTTACTAAGAATAATTTAAACCATGACAAAGAAAAAAACATGAATCTTCACAATATCACTATGCTACCAAATCACTAGTAAAATTCTTTCTCATGATACTTCACATTTTTTTTTTCTTATGTTGAAAAGAGGATTCGTTTTAAGAACGATTTAAAATTCTTTCTCATGATACTCGGAAAACTCCTAGTGGTATTTGAAAAAAACTTATAAAATAGATTAGTTTTTAATGTTGATAAGAGGACTGATTAAAAAGGCGAGTGAAATCAAAGGTAAGAAAAAAAGTTATTCTATTTCGAAATCTACTCCCTTGTAATAAATAATAAAGGAGAAAAATTGCATTTGAAATTTTAATTTACCGTTTTGGGGATGGTGTAAGAGAGTGACTAATTTCAGCGACTACATTCTAATATATAAAGAAAAGAATCACAGAGTGTTGCTAAATTTTAATTAACAACTAGTTTAATCAAGGTTATGTTAATTGGAGTTACTACTTTGATGATGATGATGATGATGATGTAAAAAAACTTGTAATGTTTATTTAGTACCCTTTCCATCATAGTGTAAAAACAAAGCGACTAATTGAAGAAGGAAGTTAGAGTGTGTGAGAGCTCCTTTCTCTCTGTTACATTTCTCACAAGCCTTGTTCATCTATATCATAGACTCTCGCGCCAGAACCTTGAGTCGCGAAGCGCGATTCAATTGACTGTTTAGACCTACGATTCCGGCGAGGCAGAGCGGGATGACGAAGGTGAGAGATGGATTGTTGCTTGGGAAGAAGACGATCCTCAAGAGCGATTATCTCCCAGCTTGTCAGAACAAGTCCGTGAATCCTCGGATCGAAATTACCATCAGGTTCGCTCCATTCTCTATCTTAGTAATTGATATCTTTAGGTATTGTCGTGAATTTCGACTATCCTCTCTGCTGCTACTGATCCATCTCGTTGTTTTGGCCTTCTTCAGCATGTTCACGGCGTCGCTATGCCAACCGCCGTTGGGATACGAAACCTTCTTGACCACATCGGAGCTCACAAAGCCAGCAATCAAGTTCAAGTTCTTTGGATTAGTCTTAGGGAGGAACCGGTTACTCAGAGTTTCTATCAATATAGACTGTATTGTTGTTCCTTGCTTCAGCATATTTACTTATGTGAACTTGCCTTTTATGGCAGGTAATATACATAAATGGGAAACCATATGTTCTACGTGATTTGGACAATCCTTTCACCAACATGGTAGTACATGTTATTTTTGTATGTTAATTAGCCTTTTATACATTGGTTGAACCTTTCAGTTTATGTTTATTTATGTTTCTGATCAGGGTATGAAGAGGTTAAATGTGGATCAAATGGAAGAAGATTTAAGAGGAGATGTTCTCATGGAGGCGTCTCGGTTTATATCTTAATCACTATAACCGCTTGCTCCTATAAATGATCTCTGACTTTGTTTTTTTTTTCCTGGCAGACATGGTAACAAGATCCTTGTGACTGATGAACTACCAGATGGTGAGATGGTAGACCAGTGGGAGCCAGTGGTCTCAAATGAATCCTTAAAGACAATGCTTGAGGTAGTATTTTGTATGATACAGAGCATGCACCCTGTTATGGTGATTTCAAGGATCACATCACTATACACACTTCTCTGGATCTAGGTATACCAAGAACTGCAAGCTGAAAGCTACCTTGTCGAATATGCACGTGTTCCTGTGACAGAACCCAAAGACACAGATTTTGATGCGCTGGTAAACCTTGAATGAATGATCGTATCTCTTTACTTTTGCTATTTGCTAGGTACATAACACACTATATGGGTGGTTCCTGTCATTTAAAATATTTATGATGTAACTGTGTGTGTTTGCAGATTAGGAAGATATCTCAGGCTGACATTAACACGGAGATCATTTTCAGTTGCCAAATGGGACGTGGAAATACGACGGCTGGAATGGTGATTGCAACTCTCCTCTATTTCAAACGTCCTGGAGCATCAGGTACTTCATCTGCGAGTGCCCTTTTTTTTTTTTTTTTTTTTTTTTTTTTTTGTTTGAGACAGTAATGAAACAGTATACATTAGCAAAGTGTTCATATCTCAACCCTCTTCTCCATAGCATCTTCTTATACATATAGATGTAAGACCAGGATCCATGTTTTCTGGAACAAAAAATATAAACAACGAGTCACTCCCGACAGATTTGAATTTAAACTGACCTGCATTATGGTACAAGTTTCTACTAACCTATCATTTCTTTCTTCCTCCAGACAACTCCTTTGGGAGAATCTTTACAACTGGTAGAAATATTACTTATGATCTGCCAAATTCTGAGGAGGACAAAATCCGTAGAGGGGAATATGCAGTTATTAGAAGCTTGATACGAGTCTTAGAGGTATTTAGTCCTTTCTGTGTGTCTTCGTCTGTTCATCTTGTCCTGCTGTATCTAACTGTTTTCATGATTCCAGGGTGGTGTAAAAGGCAAAAGGCAAGTTGATAATGCCATAGACAGATGTGCATCCATCCAGGTCTCTTCTGCTCATTTTAATATCCAAGTATACGAAAATGTCTATCAGACTTTATGGGTTTTAACTTCGGGTCAAATGTCTAAATTTTTTTCATCAATCAACATACAGAACTTACGAGAGGCAATCCCAACCTACAGCAGTAGTATACTGCGTCAACCCGATGAAAAGAAGAGAGAGGCAGCAGTCTCATTGTTTGTTGAGTACCTGGAAAGATACTAACTTCCTTATATGCTTTTCTGTATACCTTGATTCAGAGGGTGCCTTCCTCCAAACTGGTTCGCTTGACCATGTCAGTTTTGCTGATTGGATGCAAGCTAGGCCAGAGCTCTATGGCATTCTTCGCAGGTACTGACAAGCAGCCCTTTTTTTTTTCTTTCTGTTTCTCTCTACAACTCTTGTACCGTTATCTATCTGCTTGCTTGTAGATATGGTTGTTCTAGCTCATGTTTTTCCTTGGACATTTGAGAGGCTTTTCCTATGTTCAACTAGCTCTCTGCGGTTGTATCTCTTGGAAGCTGTTGTAAAAGAATTTGAATGCCAGAAACTAATATATGGTACTTGTGTTTCAGACTGCATATGCTTTTCAGGTGACTCATGTTTGTTCATCTTTGCCACTTTCAGGTTTCTCAGGAGAGATCCTATGGGTGCCCTTGCAGCTATGAAACCTTCTTTGACAAAGGTTGAAGAATCTACAGATGGGCGCCCTCATGAGATGAGTGAAGTCGCTGCGCTTAGAAGTGGGGTAGTACTGGGAAGTCAAACTGTTCTGAAGAGTGATCATAGTCCTGGTTGCCGTAATGCAAGTCTACGAGAGAGGGTGGACGGAGCACCGAATTTTAGGGAGGTTCCAGGATTTGCTGTGTATGGTGTTGCGAACCCAACTGTAGATGGTATCCGATCTGTCATTGAAAGGGTTTGGAGTCTAAGAGGTCGCAGGCCGGTTTTTTGGCACAACATGAGAGAAGAACCTGTTATATATATCAATGGGATACCTTTTGTCATACGTGAAGTTGAAAGGCCATATAAGAACATGCTAGGATATAAGGTAAACAATCTGTGTTGTCTGTATATGTTTTACTCTTCTGAATTGGTTGAAAAGCTTACATAAATACCTTGCTTTAGGGAACCGATCGGGATACAGTCGAAGGAGTGGAGGCTCTTCTGAAAGAGGATATTCTGAGAGAAGCTAAACGCTATGACGGTGCGATAATGGTCATTCACGAAACCGAAGACCAAAATGTTTTCGATTGTTGGGAACATGTGGATGCTTATTCTGTTCAAACACCGCTTGAAGTATTCAAAAACCTAGAGACTGAGGGTTTTCCAGTTAAATACGCCCGTGTACCTGTAACTGATGGTAAGGCTCCCAGAAGCTCAGACTTTGACACTTTGACATGGAATATCGCTTCTGCTTCCAAAGACACTGCTTTTGTCTTCAATTGCCAGGTTGAGTTTCCAAATCTGCTTGGTTATTTTTAAGTAAGATTTTTCTGTTCTTGACTTACAGCATTCCGTTCTTTCACTTGAACATACACAGATAGGGAGAGGTCGAACGACAACTGGAACTGTAATTGCCTGCCTAGTGAAGCTTCGCATGAATTATGGGAGACCTATTAAGGTTCTGACCGATTCAATAGTGTACGACGATTCCTTAAGTGGCGAAGAGGAACATGGCCGTGCATTTGGAATGGATGACATCCTTCTGCTGCGTAAATTCACTACACTATTTGATAATGGAGTTGAATCTCGTGAGGCATTAGATGCTGTGATCGATAGATGTTCTGCAGTGCAAAATATTCGTGAAGCTGTTCTGCATTACCGAAAAGTTTTCAACCAACAACATGTTGAGCCAAGATTAAGAAATGCTGCACTGAAACGTAGCGCTGAATATTTGGAGAGATACTTCTGGTTGATTACCTTTGCAGCATACATTGGAAGCGAAAATCTTGATGTAGCAGTTGTGAAAGGAGGGTATAAGAATTGGCTGCATGAAAAACCTGAGGTTCAAGCGTTGAAGTGGAGCGTAAGGGTAAGGCCTGGACGGTTTTTTACCATTCCTGTGAGCTCGCTCCCTCATTATTCAGGCTTGGATAGCTGTAAAATGTTTTGTTTTTATATTTTTTATTTCATAGGAGGAATTGCAGTCACGACAGGGGGATGCAGTCATGGAGTCAATTATCAACAAACGGAGTGGTTCTGTCTTGTGCAAAGGTTCCATACTTAAAAAGTGCCAAAGAACTTCAAGTCGTTTGCAGATTGATGAAGAAGGTGAGGATTCAACTGAGACAATAAGAGAAGTAGCAGATGTTTACATCAACGGAATTCCATTTGTCTTGAGAGAACTGCGTAAACCTGTTGCTATCCTCACGCATGTTGGAATAGCAGGCGTAGTGGTAAGGCTCAAACTACACCTGATAATAATACAATTATTGCAAATGCGATTCTGTTGATAGATATCCTCAATGCAGGTAGAAACACGGCTAAAAGAAGATATATTGTCTGAGGTTAGAGAGACTGGAGGTCGAATGCTATTGCATCGTGAGGAGTATAGCACGGCATCAAATCAATCTCAGGTTATTGGATATTGGGAGTATATTCAACCAGAGGATGTGAAAACATCTGCAGAAATATATGCTGCTCAGGAAAGAGACGCATTAGCTTCCAATGTAGACGCCATACATAGTTGCAAAGACGAGTGAGTATCTATCAACCATCTGCTTTCTTTTCTCTCTTCTCATTTTATATTATACGCCCCAAATTTAAACTAATGAGCACATGTTCAACACAGTTCGCTAGGCTTTGGGGCAAATGTGGATACAATCAGCAGTCTACCTGATGAGATGATTCTCATGATCGTGCGGTTTCTACCTGCGAAGGAGGCTGCTCGTGTTTCAGTTCTCTCAAAGAGATTCCAGAAGCTCTTTACCATTATACAAGATCCTGAGTTAGACGAGAATCAAGAGAATTTGAGAGGTTTCCTCGTCAGAGTCTCTGCTCTGCCAGAACTTATCACCCGCATCAGAAGGTTTTCACTGAAATATAAAGAGCGCGTTGATTCAGCAAACTTTGCTCTTGTGAACAAATGTATTTGTCATGTGCTGAAGCTCGGAGTGATGGATTTTCAAATGTGCTTAGATGGTGTGGAGAAAGGTTATTCACTTCCTCCGGAGCTATTCACAAGCAAGACTTTGGCCAAGCTTACTCTCGGCAAAGGGTTTGAGATCGAAGCTCTTCCCAGGGATGCTTTTCTACCGGCCCTTCAGACTCTGGTGCTTGACTCGGTCAGGTCCTTCTCTCTTCGTGGTTGTGCCTTCCAGGGGCTTCTTTCCGCTTCCCCTGAGCTTAGAGAACTGGTCATAGCAGCGATGTGTAGGGAGCACTGGGAGTGGTCAGGCATTTTATCTAGTCAGAGCCTTCGAAGAATCTCTATGGGTCGTGTCTTCTCTGCTGAATTTGATGGTCCTCTTCACCAAAGCATCAGTTTCGATACACCCAAGCTTGAGTACTTGGAGTACTCTGATCTGGTTGCACACGACTATCCAATCATGAACCTTCCGGCCCTTCAAGAAGCTAAACTTACCCTTCAGATGCTGGTGAATACTCAATGGGACGATGTTGATCTTCCCCATGATGTTGATATATACTCGAGTAATCCAAAGAAACTACTCAAAGGGATAAGAAACGTCAAGGTCTTGCATCTGTCATCATCATCAACATTCGAAGTAAGTATTTTTTTTGCTACTACTTGAGAAAATTTAAGAGAATAGGATTTTGAGGTGTTGTTGATTGTCGTTTCAGGGTCTTAACTACTTCTCCAAGTCAATTCCGATTTTAGCGGATCTCCATCATCTGACCATCACCCACGAAGACATCGAGTATTGCTGGGAGTTCCTTCCTTGTTTGCTGGAGAGGTCTCCGAATCTGAAGACTCTCATCATTAGGGTATAAAATAGAGTCCTTTTATAGATAATCCTTATGTTTTTACAATCACTGATCCTCCTCCTTTTTTGAAGGGTGGATTGCACTATGGACAAGATGATGTTTGCAGGTGCTTGTCTAGCTATTCTTGTCTTGTGACCTCAGCTCTGGAGGTTGTGGAGGTTAGCTTACACGACAGCACTTCGCGGGCTGAGTGGGATCAGTTGGAGCATTTCTTAGGAAAGCTCCCGTGTCTCCAGCTGCTCAAAGTCAGATGTGGAGGAAAGATCAGCAGAGAAGAGAAGGTTAGGATGGCGAGAGAACTCTGTCAGCTTCCAAAAGCCTCGTCCAAGTGCAAGATTGTATGCACTTGAAAGGTTGGTTTGCACTTGAATCCCTTCGTACGTACATAAACTAGTCACTAACTTGGACAATTTGTTCACTTGATGCAGCTTTGGAGGCATCACAACATACTTGCAACAAATTGCTACTAGAAACTTTGAATGTCTTCCACTTGCGTATGCTATTAAAAACTATGTACTCCTTCCTTGCAATTAAAACCGTTTATCAATAGGAGATATGAGACTCAGGTTAAAAGTAAACTGTATATCTGTAACGTTTGCTTTTGCTTAGACTGGATACTCTGAAGACTGATATCAAATCATCTCACTTCTTGTGAACACATCCGTTTTATCATATTTGGCTGAGCGATTAACAATTGCATCCATGGAGAAGCTCATCAGGTCATCTTATTATAGGTGCTGCTATTTTATATTTATATATGGCCAAGACTAAATGTTTATAAAACATATATGCACTCAAACAATAAAATTGCATATAATTAGACAATCCATCATTGTTTTTTAGAAAAAAAGCAATTAAAACCGTTCATCAACGTGAGATATGAGACTAGGATCAAAATAGTAAACTGTATATCTATGGAGGAAACAAGAAATCACTTATTCTTCACTTGCAGCTACTAAGATGCAATCTGGAGCAATTTCACAAGCTCTTTACTAAGAAATGGATATTCTGAAGACTGATATCAAATCATCTCACTTCTTCAGAACACAAACCTAAGTTGACTATATATATCTCATAAATATTCTGAATTGCAAAATTAATGTAATCACATTTTAAAAACATTCATCACCAAAATCCAAAAAAAAAGCAAAAATTTACCACGGGTATCTATAATCTAAAAATATGTTAACACTTAGTTTAAACATAAATTAGTGGCAGTGCACATCTAATTAGCCATATAGCCTTAAGTTTTGAGTCACATTTTCATTCCTATTTTACCTTTCTGAGACTCCCACTTTTTGTTTTGTCTGCCAAGCCCACATATATCCTTCGCACCTATTGATAGTTTTTTATGTGTCAAATAAAAAGAAGTCCTAATTCTTTTTATTTTTCGTGGAAGCACCCTTAGTCTAGTGCAGGCCCGTCTCTCTCTCAAGGCAGGTGAAACATTGGTTTCAGACCACAAATATAAAAATAAAATATAGGTCACACTAACCAAAATTATATGTAGCTTAAATGGTTTAGGAAGATAAGTTGGATTTTTTTGTTCCTAGTTCGAGTAATACCAAACCCTTTTCATACGTTTTTGTTAATAACAATTTTATTTATAAGGGCCTCATATCTTGACAGGCTTTAAGCCTCATAAAGTTTTGGGATGGCACTGGTCTGGTCCAGTAGTTTGACTAAGAGTTCATTAATACCTCTACACCAAGAGGTCTGGGGTTCAAACCCCAGAAAACGTAAATTATGCAGATCATGGAGAAAAAATGTTACAAGAGGTCTTCAGCATGGTGCAAGGGCGTATCATCGAACATGGATCTCATAAGGCGGCTCGGAACGATGCAGTCAGACGTGCATTTTCATATGATGGTAGAATTGTCGGCTGTAGAATCGTCTATGTAATATTTCTCATCATTGTAATATCATAATTAATTAGACGTTAAAAAAAATTCTTTTTACTTTCCCAATCTCTTTCTTCTCCAAAATTTCTTTTTCTTTTTCTTTTTCTTTTATGTGTTTCTTCTCCAAGCTCTATTTCTCTGTTACTTTTTTCAAAGTTCCATTCATTACAAATTATGATGTGATTCATTTTTCTTCCATTTTCAAGTACATAAAATATCAATTTTAAGTTCTGTTATTTTTATCTAAATCACCATAAGTCTTCGCTATCTCGTCAATTGAAAAACATTACTGTATAATAAAAGTGTAAGAGGTGGGGTAAGAGAAAATAGAGAGAATGTCAGAGTAGATGTAAGAAACGTAAGTAGAAGAGAGAGAGAGAGAGTAGGAAGAGAGAGATAAAAACAAAAGGCATTTTCGGTGAGCTTTGTATTACAGATGTCTTGGTTATTTGATGTGTTTAAGAGTTTATCGGTGAGCTTTGGCTATAGCCTATAGATTCTAAATCTTCTTTTACATTCTGGTTGGATATGCGGTGCATGTTCGAGGAGAGTTTAGACTTCATGTGTGTTTTGAATGGGTGTTTAGACCTTATGCAAGTTGAGAATGTTGAAAAACTTATTTCGGCCAAGTCTTTTTCTCCTACAGATGCTGCTTTGGAAGGGATTCACACATCCCTTTGCCCACCTTTTAAAGGATAACTTAAACTTACTCAAGATCCATCTATATCTCCATCTCAGTATCAATAAATTCTTGCATGCCAGCCTGAGCCAGTGATGCCCGCTTTGAAACTTCCTCAAGAAGAATCATCCGAGAATTTTAACACTCTATGGCTACGTAAAAGTTCAATTGGAAGGTCTCCATTCTTTTTGAAGATTGTATCTACATTTTATTCTATTTTACAAACAATAATTGTCGATCTTTTTCTTTTGTAAATATTCCGATATATGACATTTAGAACAGTCCTCCTTGATTATATTTTATGATGTTATGTTCGAAATGGCCACTGTACAGGTATATTTAAAAAGGTGACTATAGAAAATGTTTACTTTTATGTTACCATATTTCTTCTATGTCAATCTAGGAAGAACTTGAGAAAAAAGATATGCACCGGAGAGAAGTAGCAGCAGATTCGCGTTGCAACACTGGCTGGCATTAATATGTGGATACTGACTTATCGAAAGAGCCTGAAGGGTAATCAATTCATCTGTAACCCCTTTTTAGTTTATGCGCACCTAAATTTTTTTAAAAAAAATCACATAATGAGCTCTAAATAGGAGGTTCTGGCTCACAATGATTCAAACCATTTAATTACTACTTTTTGTGTTTTTTATGACAAATAATTTTATTTTAGTTTAGATGAATTAAATACATATTTACAACATATTTAATAGCGAGAAACAATTTAAATTATTCTTATTTAATTTAAATGAATGTTAAGAGTTTTTCTGAAACCCTAAATAAATAAATAAAGAATATTTGAATTGTAAATAAGGCTCACTTATTATTTATAGTTTTCTCAATACAAAAAGTTAAATTTGATTAATGATTTATATTTTGTAATCAGTCAAAGCATATATAACAGATATATTCTTTTTTTTTAAACACTACGATTATATTAACTTTAGAAAATACAAGGATGGGATGCGTTTTTGATACACTTAAGCCGGCGGCGTTAACACAACCCCGGAGACAAGGCCGGCAAAACCTAAGTTTTCTGGAATTAAAGCCCTAAACAAAGGGAACCTTTACAAAGATCAAAGATAACCAAAGGCTACAAAGATGCAATTACGAGTTTAAAAAAAAAGATGAGCTCATATCCAAACGCATGACCACCAGATCTCCTTGCAATCTTAGGTAGAAGATTGTCACCATCAAGTAGATAAACGAATCCTCCTATAGTGAATAAGCACAAACCAAATAAAGCATAAATCCATAGCTTCAATTCCGAAAGGTCATAACTTTTGGAAAACACACCAAAAGGCCCTAGACCAGAGAATCAGATATGGCGAGGAAGCAGTAGAGCGACCGAATAGACGCCAAAGAGGAAGCTATATGAGAAGGTGAGACCTCGATCAGATCTCAAGGGAGATGACAAGGAGCGATCCAATCAACACCATGCAAAGCTAACCTAGAACAGATTAGCAAAAGATCGAACCCAGAGTGACCCCAAAGAGATCAAAAGGAGAAAACAGAGCCATGCAAATAGAGAAATGAGCCAACGAGACACAAAACAACACGAAAGCATCAGATTCGGCAGATCTAGAATCAATTTACAGACAAAAAGCATAAGTGGACAAGAGCCACACCGACCATCTAGTAGATCTGGAACTTTTTGCTGTAAATAGGACTTAATCCCAAACAAAAGAGCATATGAACACCGCCGATTCACCTATCTTTACACCAACAAACGATACACTAAGAGGATCAGAAATAGAAGACCGGCTCCGGTTCTAGAGAAAGAAACCGGAGCCGATTCACCGGAAAGAAACAAATGAGATCTCAAAGAAGAGAGGTTTTTTTAGAGAGATAAACAAGAGAGTTCTAATTTTTGAAGCGTTTGCTTTGATAACAGATATATTCAAATACCAAATTATAATGATTTAATTTAAATTATGATATAAAAAAAAATCCAAGGTCCTTTCCTTGGATCTTGTGGATGCTCTGGAAGAACAGAAACGTTTTTATCTCTGAAGGGAGAGAGTTTTCAGCAGAGGACACAGTTATGAAAGTGAGGGAGGATTCAAAGGAGTCGTTTGATGCTCAAAAGCTTGAGTTGTCACGGAGTGGGACAATAGACCATAACTCTGGAAGTCTAAGTAGATGGGAAACCCCAAGAGAAGGTCTCGTTAAGTGTAATGTAGGCGTTTCATGGTCAAAAAGGAACTGGTTGATGGGGGCATCATGGATCGTTCGTAACGAGCATGGTGATGTCTTATTACACAGTAGGAGAGCTTTTGGGAATGTAAACTCTCTAGCCGAGGGAAGGTTTCTGGGATTAATGTGGGCGATTGAGTCAATGGCAAGCCACCGCCTGCATAAAGTAATTTTTGAAACGGAGGCTATGGATTTAGTTGGAGTGGTTCTGAGACCAAAAGCTTGGCCAGCGTTTAGATACCAAGGAACAAAGTTGAGAAATGCACTGGAGAAAATAAATGAGTGGAGTTTGAGCGGTGCATCAGTAAGAGTGAACAGATGTGCTGCGAAGATAGCGGACAGTGTAACCATGGAGATGAGGTATCAGTCTTACGTTGCTCGAGGAGCTCCCGAGTGGATGTGTGCTTTGTTGGAAGATGATAAGCAGGGAAGATGATTAAGAGGATGGGTTTCTGGAAGATATGACGGGGAGGCTATGAAATATTCGTTCTGGTTGGATGGTGATATTCTTGGTTTAGTACTCTATGTTTTTGCTTTTCTGTTTATGTTTTTCTCGGTTCTGTTTGGATGTTATAGTCTTTAGACTAAACTATATAATGCAATTTTTCAGAGTTAAAAAAAAAAAAAAAATTCGGGTGTAGCGCAGGACAAGTTCAAGCCCAAGTACAATCAAAAATGGAAAAAAAAAAGATGTTAAAGAAGAAAGAGGTGTATGTGAGTAAAAACGTGGAATAAAGAAAAAGAGAAAAAAAGCGTAAGAGGTGGGGTAGGGAAAAAAAGAGAGAATGTCAGAGTAGATGTAAGAAACGTAACTAGCCAGAGAGAGAGAGAGATAAAAGGCATTTTCGTTCCTTCATATAGTCTTTTTCTTCTTATCCACACAAAAAGTTATTTCAGTCTCTATCGGGTATATTATGCCTAATCACTCAACCAAACCAATTCGAGATGAATAACAAAACAGAGAGACATGAGAGAATCAATTCAAAAAAACTTGTGTTTCTTAAATCTACGAGCATCATCTTGTACTAAAGTGTCCTCCTCCTCCCGACAATGGCGTCCTCAATCCCTTGCTTGTCCCCGTGCTGTTTCTCAAAGGCAATAAACCTTGTGTAGAGTTCCTCTGCTCTTCCTATAGGGATATGATCAAGAGCGAACTTGTAGATAACCCTAGCACGTTGGAACTCATTGCATCCTTGTTCGAATTCAGCAAAGGCAAGATAGAGCATCTCTGCTTCTTCATAGCCTCCTTCAAGCTTCTCCATGGCTCGTTCGTAGACATCCCTCGCACGGGAAACTTCACCGCACTTGACCTCAAACTCTGCATATCTGATAAAGGAAGAAGCTTTGGGATGGCAAAGAAAGAACCTCTCGTAGATGGATCTCGCACGCTCTGTTTCGTTATACCGCAGCTCGAATTTAGCAAACGAGAGCCAGCCTTGTTGATCCGGTGACCAGTTCATCCACCGCTCGAATATCTGTCTGGCTCCGGCGATGTTCCCGAGCATCTCCTCCATGTGTGAGTACTTGTACCAGAGCAGGTCCACGCGAGGGAGAAGATAAACGGCTCGATCCCAAACGTGTCTGGCAGAGTTGACGAACTTGTTCTTCATCTCCGACTCTGCGTACTTGACCCAGAGCGCGTGGTTCCGGTGATGGTCTTTCAGGGCTCGTTCCCACACGCTCCTAGCACGCGCGTAATCCTTCTGTGACTCTTCCCACCGCGCGTAGTTTACCCAGACTTGGACATCGGATCGTCCTCCCCGGCTGACCCGGTCCTCAAACTCCTTACGGCGGCGGAGTCTGTAGTCGGAAAGTTCAGTCGAGTCAGTGATGCTATGCTCAGAGGGAAGGACCTCAGGCTCTTGCCTCTCTCGAGCCTCTCGGAGGAGCTGCTCGGCGGTGATTTGCACCGCCTCTGGGGACTTGTTCTTCACCCGTGTCGGCCTTGGAAGCTTCGACTCTTTTTCGCAGACGGAAACCTTCGTGTTCTTGTCTTTCTTTTGCTGTTGTTCTCGTTTCAGCAGAAACCCAGCCAACTAGTTTCTTATATAGAACTACTCTTTCCTTTTTCTTATCTCTTATTTCATTTTTTTAAATCTTATTTCCTTTTTTATTTTCGTTTTTCCTAAAAATTTTTTTTTTTTTTTTTGTCCACAACATTACAGATCCATATTGACTCTGTAAACCACACCGGGAGATATTGATCCATGTAAAGGAGGAAAGGAAGTGATCATCAAATCAGTGATTACGGCACTGCCGAACCATATGATGTCTTGTTATCGTTTGCCTAAGGCAACTGCAAAAAAATTGACGAGTGCAGTAGCACAATTTTGGTGGAGTCCTGGGGGCAGTACAAGAGGGTTACATTGGAAATCATGGGACAAGGTATGTGTCAGCAAGAAAGATGGAGGACTAGGTTTCAAGGATATAACTGATTTCAATACAGCTATGCTTGGTAAACAGTTGTGGAGGCTAATAGAAAAGCCAAACACTTTATTTTCTCGAGTTTTCAAGGGTAGGTATTATAGGAACGCCTCACCCCTGGAACCGATTCGATCATACTCTCCGTCATACGGCTGGAGGAGTATTGTATCTGCTAGATCTCTGGTAAGCAAAGGACTAATCAAAAGGGTGGGAACATGATCTTCTATATCTGTATGGAACGATCCTTGGCTCCCAACCACTCGCCCGAGACCGGCCAATAAAAATCAACGCCAATAAAAATCAACACAATTTGTATCCAGACCTTACTGTGGATTCCCTTATTGATTCCACTTCGCGAAAATGGAATTCGCAGGTTATTCGTACTTTGGAAGACCCACAGGATGTGAAAATCATAGAGAGCATACCACTGAGCAGAAACCAGTTGGTTGATAGGGAAGGATGACATTTCACAAATAATGGAAAATTTACGGTTAAATCAGGATATCAAGTAGAGAGGATTTACCCGGATAGGGAAAGATCACCAGTATTAATTGGACCTACAGTTGATGTTTTGAAGGCATTTTGTTGGAAACTAGGGTGCCCACCAAAAATAAAACATTTTCTTTGGCAATTGGTTTCAGGGTGTGTTGCAGTTAAGAAGAATTTGCAGGTGCGAGGGATCCAAGGAGATATATGTTGTGCAAGATGTGGAGCGGATGAGGAGTCGATTAACCATGTGTTTTCTGAGTGTCCTCCAGCAATTCAGGTTTGGGCGCTGTCAAAGATACCAACAAATCCAATTATTTTCCCAACAAGCTCTATATTTACAAACATGGATCACCTTTTCTGGAGAGTTGTTCCACCGATGGAGGATCATCACTTTGCTTGGATACTTTGGTACATCTGGAAAGGAAGAAATAATAAAGTTTTTAGTAATCTGGATATGGACCCTCGGGACACTCTTAAGTTGACAGAAACGGAATCCACACTCTGGGCAGAGGCACAGATTTTGAAGGACCAGAACACGGGAACACAGGTTCAGGCATCTCTGCCGTCAATTCCTGGAAGATGGTGTTTTACTGATGGATCATGGAAAGAGGGGGATATGTTCTCTGGTCAGGGTTGGTTCAGTACTTTAGAAGGTTTTGAAAGTCTAATGGGAGCCAGGAATGTAAGAGCTTCTTTAACTCCCTTGCATGCAGAGATGGAGGCGCTACTATGGGCTATGGAATGTATGAAGAATTTACGTCAATTCCAGGTTACGTTTGCAACGGATTGTTCTCAATTGGTGAAGATGGTTTCGGAACCAGAAGAGTGGCCAGTTTTTGCAAGTTATTTGGAAGATATCAAGAGTCTGAAAGAGAGCTTCACACGATCAGAGATTATACATGTACCAAGAACGCAAAATACAAAGGCGGATAACCTAGCACGCAGTGTCAGGAAACAAACGTCTTTTCTAAAAAAAATTAGAAAAATAAAATATACACATTGTTGTTTATTTTTGGTTTTTGGTTTGGTTCAAAAAAGAACGTTAGGCCCTCTACCCTCGTTAAAATTTTGAGCTCAACTCGGTTCTAATTCATTCTTATTTTTTGGATTATTTTGAATAATCTGCTAAAATCACATTTTGAATTTTGGATAAAATATCAAATAACTCGGATAAATTTGAATATTTTGGATAAAAAATTATTCAAGTTATCAGTTCTATCGAGAAATTAAAATAATTTTAATTTTTTTGAATAAAAAATAACAGAATAATCCAGTTTTTTTTGGGTAATTCAGTTTATAAAAAATAATATATTTTATATTAATTACATTTTAATCTTGCTGAGTTGTTATCATCTTACATTTCTACATTGCATACGTGGTAGTTTTATAATCAAGTTGGACAAACCTTAGACCAATTTTTTATTCTCTACAAATATTTACCAATCTTATTATATAATAACACGATTTTGTCTATCCTTATGACAAGCAATATATTGTAATCCAATATAATTCCAAGAGCTCTAACTAATCTTCATCTCTTTCGCATTCACAACTTCAACTGACAATATTGCTTATTGCAAGTAAGCAATGATAATCACACATCACGTCTAATCTTCCTCTACCTACAATGAGTATAAAGATGAGTGTTAATGCTTCTAAATCTCATCGTTTACTTTATACAATCAAACAATAAGTAAAAAGGAGATATTCTCAATAGCTAGGGTGTCCACGTCGGCAATTAAAATCATCCAATGGGGTTGGTTCTTTCCTCCAAGTCAACCCGAACTTGGGCTGATCTTGGGCTGTTAATATTTTTTTTTGATCCGTGAAAAGGGAAGAAACATGTGGGTCAAAAGCCCAAATCTGAGAAAATCGGATAATTTCGACATCTCATCTCTTCGCTCTTTAGTAACCCTAAAACGGTCAGGCGATGAATCTCTTCGACATCTCATCTCTTTGCCCTTTCCCCTTCTTCAACGGATCGATCAATCGACACCGTATTCATGAGTGTACAATGAATCCTCTGGAAATCTCATTAATGGGCTCTTTTCGTCTATCTCCCTCTGAGATTCTTTATAACATTCATATGTTTCCCCACATTTGTTACACACAAAACTCTCTCAAGCCATGAATTCAAACAGTAAATCTCCTGTTTCCGGCGATCTTACCGCGAGGAAACCAAACGGAAAGGACGTTGTCTCCTCCGCCGAGCCGGTCAAACGAGACGGCCAAACCGGTGTCTCTATCGCTACAGATGTCTCCGGTGATCCTAAGAAGACGAAACCAAACGGCAAGGCCGTTGTCTCCTCCACCGAGCAGATCAGACATACCGAACAAACCGGTGGCTCTTGCGCCAACGCTGTCTCCGGCGATCTTATACCAAAGAAATCAAACGGCAAGGCCGTTGTCTCCTCCGCTGGGACGATCAAACATAGCGGCGGATCTGGTGTCCCCTCCGCCAAAACTGATGAAGTGCTGTTCTTCAAAGATGTCAAGTTTGGACCACAAGAAGGCGAGTTAAGGTTTCGTCTGATCCATTTTTGGGAGGCTCGGAACGCACTCACGAAGATACTTATTGGTATAGAAATGCTTCTGATTGACGAACATTTTTATTCCGACATATTTGATTTCTCTTTTATCGGTTTTGATTGATTAAATTACTAACATTCATTTTTTTTTTGTTATCAACATGGTACTGTGATCTAAGGATTCATCCCACCGAGCAGGATTGACACCTATTTGCCACATATTATCGCTGGTTCCATCTACAGACTTAATAAGTTTTATGGATCTAAAAGCAAGATTGTGTACCGGGTTGCTGAACCAGACGTGACCATTGCTTTCTCATGAAATTCTGTCCTCTCTGATCTCGAGGATAGTCCGGTTCAGTTTCCTGAAGATCGGTTCCGCTTCTATGGATATGAAGAATTTGAAGCGGTCTCTGACCTCAAGGGGGATCTTTACTGTAAGATTCCACCAGATTTTATGGTTTAGCACTTGATTGGTTTGGATGATGTTATGTCTCGATCTTAGTTGTTTAGGTTTGTTTCATGGGTTCTCGGTTTATTTAGTATATAGAGTATTAAGTTATATTTAATTTTCTTGCAGATTATGTTGGTCACATGAAACTGGTGAATGAGCAGACTCTGAATGACAGTCTTGTGATGAAGTCGAGATAGCTTCTACAAGGCAAAATTTTGGTTCATGTTCAAACACATGAGTAAGTTATTCTTCATGTTTTTGATCTATGCCTATACAATTTCACTGATCTCATGAGTTTTGGTTTGTTGCAGTGGTCATGTGATGAAGCTCTATCTATGGGACAAGGCTGCCACTGACCTCTGTGAGAAGTTTAAGGCACATGAAAACACTCCGAGTGTTATTATGGTGACCACTGTCAACCCGAAACGATTTGGAGGTTAGTAATTCCAAATCTTTGCTTATTGTTTATATATGTTAATAGAATGCGTGAAGAACATAGATTAGTCACGATAGTTGTTGAGTGAGATTTGTTTTTACCTTTGCGATGTGATAATTTATTTTTGTTTGGTATGATAACATTACTTGTGCTACAGGCGCGCTAGCTCTATCCTTTATGTCATCTTCGCGTGTGTTCTTTGACATGGATGTTCAACCAACCAGGGATTATCTGACTTAGTAATTATTTCTTAGTTGCATAAGCATTTGGAAGCTTTGACTTACATAATTTTTGGAGAACCTTTACTTCAGGTTGAGCTCAAAATCGGATGTTGCTAACATGGTTAATGCCGAAATTGTCACCAAGGCTGAGATAGTTACTATAGGAGAACTATTCTCCTACATCAAGAAAGAAGGAGCAAAGGTATAATCACTCATACGTTTTACACATTCATTGTGCTGGCCTTAGTTATTTATGTAAATCTACAATTACACAGGTTGCTTGGTTTGAGTGCACAGCCACCATTGATGATGTTGTGCATGGTTCTGCGTGGTATTATATCGCCTATGGTGGGTGCAAAACTAAGGCAACAAAGGGCCTACCACGCTTATGTGTAAGAAATGTGGGAAAGCTGAAGTTGCTGGTGTTGCAGAGTAAGAGTTCAATAGTTTTTGTTACACCCACGCATTTGTCATCCATTATTAATATTCTTCTGTCACAGGTGTCTCACGAAGCTCTCTGTATATGATAACAATGATCAAGCGTTTTTTGTGCTTCTTAGTGACGCTGGGCGTGAGTTGACTGGGAAGCCAGCATCGAAATTGGTTGAGAGCTACTTTGAGGTAATTACGAACCTGTCCATCATATAGCTTTCAAATGCATTCTCATAAGTGTTTAAATTTATGTTAGGCCAATGAGAACGTAGGAGATGATCATGTGATCCCGGTGCCACAAGCTCTGATTGGTACCATTGGACAAACTCACAAGTTCAATGTCAAGGTTTCAAAACACAATTTGGAAGGCACGACCCAAGCTTTGACTGTCACAAAGGTACTCCCTCCTGAAGCTCCAGCACCCGAAGGCAACTTAGAAGAAAACATGATTGCTCATTCCGCCGAAGAAACTTTGCAGATGGGTAATCACGAGGATGGTCCTTCCATTGAGAATGAGGAAGCTGCAGATGAAGTGGGAAAAATGAGTTCTGATGGGATTGAGTCAGGAGAAGCTAAGCGTGCCAAATGTGGTGAATATGTTTTAAGTACTGGTTTTGGTTTATTGAAAGACTATGCTTTGTTTCATTGGCTAATAAGTTTTAAGAACTGATTTTGGTTTAATAAAGGACTATGCTTTGTTTCATTTTATTTTCGAGTTTGTCTTGGCAGCATTTTAACTGTCTTGGTTATAATATCTTTTGGTTATACTTATATTTTACTGAGTTTTGCTTAGTGTTTATGTTTGATCTTTTTAATGTTGTTAAATCTTATGCATGTTTTTTTTAAGAATTTAGTGGTCATTTTATGTTTAGGGTTTAAGTAGATTGTCCATTCGTTGAGTAGTCATGCCTGTAAGAAGAATACATAAAACAACAAAGCAAATGTAGCTGACTCAGGCTGTGAAGGATCTAAACTTCCTATAATCATTACAAACTCCTATTTGAGACATGAAATCAAAAAAACAGAACATATCCAAGTTTAGAATTTTTAAAATGGTAAAAACAGAATTTGATTCATAGGTTATACGTAATCTATGAATTTGATCATATCCAGACAAAACCATACCCACAAGAAGAGAGATGTGCGCATCAAACAATAAAAAGAAAGAGAAGAAAAGAGTTATATTTTCAAAGACAACACCATACTTTCATTAACTCATGACATGAAGACCAAACGCAAAACGTACAGCCGTTACGGAACACTAATAGACAATCAACTTACCCCAACACTTAGCACCATAAAAGAATGAGAAATCCCCAGTACGCATAGAGTTCTTGGTTTGGATAATCACCATGAATCATCAACCACATGTTTCCTATTCGTTTTCCTCGGATATAGAGCCTGCAATCACGGATCCGGATAGACAGCTTACCATCAAGATTAAGAGGATAAATACCAATCATACAGAGATAAACTTCTCCATAAGGTACTCGACAACTGGTAATGGTCATCTAACGGATGACACGGCTGATCTCATGGAACACATGCTTAGTTACCATGATATCTATTTCCCGGTTTCATTGAGTATGTCAGTCATAAGTTCGCTTCCGTGATCCCATCACTGAAAGATTATGCAGGTATAAAAACTTCAATTTATTATAATTTTGGTTGTCTTAGAATAAGATAGAGATTTATAGATATAGATTAGAATCATTTAGGAATGAGAGTTTTAGATCAATTCCTAATTAGGGTTATTGTAAATTTATTAGATAAATGGTGAAGGGAACCTTCTTGATCAAGTAATGGTATAAACAAACGATTATTATTTAGGCTGTTCTTAAAAAAGATTAGTTTTCGGTTTCTATATGAATTATTGTCATCGGTTTTCTATATTTGGTTCCTGGATATAGGCACACACGTCCGCACTTGCCTCTCCATAAGAGATTTCAACCCTAAAGCGACCAAAATGATCAACCTCGACGTAGCATTGATTGACCAACGTAACTCAAGAAGAGAACCTATTCCGAAGGAAGCTGATAAAGTGTGCACCATCTGCCAAGACAAACTCATTGGAACAGGGGGTGTAAACTCTCTAAGGTGCAGCCACAAGTATCATCACCTATGCATCGTGGAGTGGATTCGCCATAACCTGAGCTGTCCCACGTGTCGTGACACAGAAATATAAGTTGGAGTTTCTCATTAGCATAAACCATATCATGTTTTCCTAGCTACGGTTTTTGTTTTTTTTTCTTTTTATCGATTCTACAATCATTGCCAGTTTCACTTGTGTGGGTTTTTAATAACTTTTTGGTTTTTATGGTTGAATATCTTATGGACTTCTAGATCTTATTATTTAATAAAAAAATACTTGATTAATACATATCCATTTTTTATTAACTATAATGTACAAGAATATCTACCTCACCATTACTTAATAAAAATGTAGATATTTATAGATTTTTTTTTAAAAAAAACAAACGACATAATCTTATAAAATCGACTATCCAAATAATAAAGATGTTCAGGATATTCCACTTTAGGAAATTTTTTACAGTTACGTATATGCGATAATCGCTGATTGGAAAAAGGACCACTCAACCCTAGCCATGGGACGGATCCGGATATCCGGAAAATTTAGGGTATCCGGATCCGGATCCGTCGGATCCGTGGATTTAATATCCGGATCCGGATTCGTGGTTTCCGGATATCCGGGTTTCGGATATCCGTCTCGATATTCTATTATCCGCGGATATCCGGATCCGGATCCGGATCCGTCAAAATAATTAAAAATAATTTTTTTTAACAAAAAAATACTAATTTTTTTAATATAATACATAAATTAAATATTTATAAATATATTTATATACGTTTATAATATTGTAAAAACTAAAATATAATATTATAAGATTAGTTCATGTATAAATATTAATATATCAAATATAAATATTAATAAAGTTTAAAAATTTAATGTATTTTAAAAATACGGAGTCGGATCCGGATATCCGGACCTAAAAATTAAGATATCCGGATCCGGATTCGGTTTGCACGGATCCAAGATTTTACTATCCGGATTCGGATCCGGGCACTACGGATATCCTATTTTCGGAGCGGATCTCGGATCGAATCCGGATCTCGGATAATAAGTCCCAGGCCTACTCAACCCATCTAATTATATTAAGCCCTAAATCTCCAACACTTTTCTCAACCCAAAAGCTTCTCTCCGACTCTTCCCTGCTCGGCAAACAGGTATTGTTAAAATAAAATTTGTATTCGACAGATAAGCTTACTCTGGGTTTCTTAATACATGTGAATCGTTAATTTTATATGATGTTATTGGCCTGAAGCTTACTCTGGGTTTCTAGCGTATGATACAAATATACTAAAGAGTATGTTATGTTTGAAGCTTTATCTCATTAATAGATTCCAGTTGTCTAACAACAGATAGAGACTTATTTAGTTAGCTTTTGGTTTAAAAATGTACTTGTGTTAATCTATCTCATAATTAAAAATATATATATATATATATATATATATATTAAGATATTAACAAAAACGAATTTTATTAAAAAGTAATTAAAATATTATTTAATAGTAACTTTCTTTTTTTTTAAATCCTAATCAGAAAATAATTCCAAAATACTATTTCATAATAGTTTTCCTTATAATATTTTGACATGTGTTTACATATATAATAATTAAAGTAAATATAATAAGATAATAAAAACTAATTTTGATAAAAACTAATTTTAAAAATTATTTAATAGTAAAAATATTATTAAAAAATATTTAGTAGTAATTATTTTAGAAATTTTCTTTTTTTTTAATCCTAAAAAAATGTTTGAAAATGTTGTAAAACGAAGGTTTTAGGTCTGAATATTTCTCTGTTTCATTAATGAATAAGTGTTCTCTTATATAGGGGATTACAAGATAAGTAAAAGGAAAGTATCCAAAACCTAAACTCACTAGGATTAGGAAAACTACTAATACATAATAATGAAAAGATAACAATTACAAGTAAAATGAAAGACGGTTTCCTTTTTCCCCAAGCCCTCTCTCTCTCTCTCCTTGCCGTGGCCAACTCTCTCTCTCTGTAGAGTTGGGCCGTCTCTCTCTGTATGGACCGGTTATAGACCGGGCCAGTTATGGACATCCACCAATTGATTTATAACACTCCCCTTGGATGCCATAACCATTCAGGAATTGTAATGCGCTTTATGTTGTCTCATTAAAACCTTATCAGGAAAATTCAGTAGGACAAAACCATGATGAAGAAAAAAGAGTACAACACGCACTACTCCCCCTGATGTGAACCTCAGTGGAATTTCTTTAGTCTACGCATCAGATGTGTGAACTGTCCTGAACATGCAGGTGAGGAATCGGCCAGTTTTATTTCTGTACCGTAATTAGACCACTTCGACCTCTTAGGTCCTTTCTCATGTCCTTTGACATCGTGTATCTTATTGAAATAGATGAGCTAATAAATGTGAACCACATTGTCCTCGAATCTTTTGCAAATCATGTATGCATGGATCTTTTGCAAAACGTGTCCATGGTCTAGACGTGATCGTCTACCATCGACTGTTCTTATGCTTTGGTCGGACAAACTAAGCATACTCATGGACAATATTCCGAGCATGATACTATGAATTAATGATCTCAGGTTATGAGACTATGATCCGGTGTCTTACTACACGGATGTGTACCACTCGGACGTGTACCAATGCCTTTGTCCATTGATCTTTCTATTATCATCATATTCTTAATTTAATTGATCCATGTTGAGTCATAGACTTCAACTTCATAAGTTCACGGATACTCCCTTTCATTTCTTTGTCATTGACTCGATTGGTGTATTTGACTTTCATTTCTTTTTACTTTTCATTTAGTTTCTTATTTCGGGTTGTGTTCAGTTTAAACGTTTAGATATAGTATTTTATCAAATCCTAAGTACAAAGTTTATAACAATTCATCTATGTACCATGACTATAAAATACAAATATTAACTTAAACTTAAGTGTAAAAATGAGTTTTAATTATAAAATAAATCTGAAACAACATACGAAAAAAACAATGATAATAAAGTGATTTATTATTTTATAGTTCTTATTAAATTAAAACACCACACAAAACCCGATTTTGTCTATCCTTATGACAAACAATATATTGTAATCGTATAATTCTAGGAGCTCTAACTAATCTTCATATCTTTCACATTCACAACTTAAACTGACAATATTGCTTATTGCAAGTAAGCAATGATAATCACACATCACGTCTAATCTTCCCCTACCTACAATGAGTATAAAGATGAGTGTTAATGCTTCTAACTTTCATGGTTTACTTTATACAATGAGTATCTATCTATATATATATAATAATAAAGTTAACTAGAAAGGTTCCGCGCCACTTCAACACTCTATGTTCTAAATTACGACACGTGGCAAGCTATCATACAACTTTCAATTCTGTGTTTTCGTTGAAACTACTCTTTTTATTGGGCCCTTAACTGTATCAGCATCCTGGACCGAGTTGGTCTAGAGCTTTTTTTTTGTAATCGGAATCTGCATCTCCTGGAATCAGTCGCCGTAACCCTTTGGAATCCATCCCATCCGATCAAACTTTATGTAACGGAATCAGTCATAAACAGTCTTATTAACTACATCTCCCCACTCCTTCCACGACTTCCCATTCAGAGCAGCCCTCCTTTCTTCCACTCGATCGGTGAATCTGCTATAAGTATGTTAGTTTGGATCCAGGAAATTCATCATTTCATTCCTCACAATTATCATGTCGTGTAAAGGTAAAAAACGAATCTACAAACCTCAGTATTTTATTATATATTTGTTTACTCTCTACCGTTTTTTTTTTTTTGGTAACACACTCTCTACCGGTTTAATTCCCATTTTCTAAATAGCTGAGATTTATACGGTGGCTGGCTGGTTCATGGATGTTTTCAACATCGTTGACCTAAGTGGGAAACAAAGTCATCAACGAAATTGTTCTTGAATATCTCCGCCAAGTTAGTATAATCGATGAAATTGTCCTTTTCTCTTCAATTATTTTCTGTTAGTTTTATGGTATCAACATATTTTGTGGTCACTTGGCCCGATGAGTCTTCTTGCTTCAGTTTGTTAATTAGATAAAAAAATTTGATTAAACAATATATGTTTCAACAAGTGACTAATAAAGACAACCTGCTCTGCAGTCACTGATCCAGAGAGGTTCCCCAAAATTAGAAAACTTTTTTGTTATGTGCTTTCAGGTGGAAGCAGGAGCTGAAGATCCTGTGAACCAAAAACCACAGCTTCTTCTCTCAATAAGACTTGGATGGATCGGAAACTGGAGCAGTTAGATATTACTACGAATGTGAGAATGTTGGGGATGAGGATACATGTGCGAGAGTAATTCCATTTTAGAACTATCCAACTTCCATGATTTGGATTACTAAATTGTGCTGATTAAATGTAAAAATATTATTGGCAGGAAGGTTATGGAGGGAGGGATCATGTCATACATTAAAACACACACAGGCTCATCATGTTTAAATATTTTTCTTCTCAAACCCTGTGTTGAATTCTAACAGTTGTATTAGCTTTCATGGTCACAGAGATTCTAATATAAATTACTATTGTCGTCACTGGGAAACTGCTATATTATCTATTGTCACAGGATAATTTGAATCATGATAATAAACATATACCCAAGTATAAGAAAAAGATGGATTCTTTAGCTAAATGCTTCAACAGAACTCAAGAAACATGCGATAACGTACTACAAGCAAAAGCCTTTAATTTTTTTTCGTCAAGCAAAAGCCATTTACTTGCTTGCATAGAGCCATCAGGATTGTCAAATCCCTAACTTCGAAGAAAAATATATGCCAAAGCTTCTGACTGAGAAAGAAGGTCAAAAGCCACAAAGGTTGTGAGATTTCAGTTAGAGAATAATAAATATATTCTAGACAAAGAAGCCGCTGAGCTTTGATCTTGATGATTATGAACTCCAAAGTAAGGAACAAGTAAAAAATTACAAAAAAGCAAAGGGAACAATCATGTTTACAAACAAATTGCTATCTTACCTAAAAAATTCCCTTATTATTTATATTAAATTTATTAAAAAAATATAACAACACATTTTTCGTAATCAATATTTTACTTTCAATCCAAACAAAATTTTGACATCAATTAGTGTCAGAAATGATGATTTAATAAAATACATAATAATTTATTTATGTAATTATTTATTTCCACATTTCATCAAACCAACACCAATCAAAATAAAGAAGAATAAATATTATGAATTTATTTTTCTTTTTAACCACAAAACTTTAGCTTAGACTAAAAAAATAATGGAAGAATTACTAATTACTCACAAAAATCAGTTGTACTTAACAAAATACCTTTAACATTGACAAACTTACGTAACACTAAAAGAGATATCTAAATATCACCACATAAAAATATGTAAAAATAATTGGAGACTCATAAAATAACAGTATTCATAAATCACGACGACACCAAAACAATGGATTAACCCAACACCAACACGACACCACCAAAACAATGGATTTGTCCAGCAGCTACTTAACTGCTGCCAAATAATCATTCTATATTTCGTTGAATATGGAAGATGGTAATAAAATTCAGAAGCTCTTTAAAATAGCACGATTGGGCCATATCATTAGAACTACGTTACTAAATGCTCTCAACCTAACCAAATCCACCACCCAAACAAATTTCTGCGAAGCAAACTAAAATCATAAATAACAAGTATAATCAAATTAAAATGTACTATACTTAGGGAATGGAGTAGAAAAACATGAAATTAACAATATTGATCATTAACCTCTTAAATATTTTAAAACAATATAGCAAAATAAAAACCTAAAAATGAGAAACATTGCATGGAATACGAGTTAGAAAACATGAATGTTACTCATCTGCTTTACAACATTATGCCATCCAAACAATATTAAATTTTTAAAAGTTTCATCAAACCAAAACCAATCAAAATAAAGAAGAATAAATCTTATGAATTTATTTCTCTTTACCACCAAACTTTAGCTTAGACTAAAAAAGAAATGATGGAAGAATTACTAATTAAATTATATATATATAAATTACTCACAAAATTCAGTCGTAGTTAAAAAATACATTTACAATTGACAAAAATATACTGACATAATATTAAAGGTGATATCTAAATATCACCACATAAAATTATGTACAAAACTAGCGACTCACAAAAAAAACAGCATTCATAAATCACGACGACACCAAGACAATTGATTAATCCAGCAGCTAATTAACCACTGCAAGTAATCATCCTATCTTTTGTTGGATATGGAAGAAGAAAGTAAAATTCAGAAGCTCCTTAAAATAGCACTATTGGATCATATCAATAGAACCATGTTACTAAATTCTCTAAACTAAACCAAATCCACCACCCAAACAGAGTTCCACATAGCAAACTAAAAACATAAAAAAACAAGTACAATCAAATTTAAAAGTACTATAGTTACAGAATGGAGTAGTAAAACATGAAATTAACAATATTAATCATTAACCTCCCAATTTTTTTATAAAAAAAATAGAACAAAATAAAAAAACCTAAAAATGAGATACATTGCATGGAGTACGAGTTCGAAAACAAGTTATCTCAATAAGAAAATAAGTGAATTCATGTACTTTATTTATTACGTGTTCAATTACTTTTTAGTTTTAGAATAATGCTTCAAAAACCGAGAACTTTTTTTTGCTAAGAATGTAAATATCATTACTATAATTAAACTTTGGTTACGACTTACGATTGAACTAGAATTTGCTATAAAGCCATTATGTTCTTAAGGACTGCAAAAAAGTTTTTATTTTAAAAGCCCATAAGAAACTAAAATTAATTTCAAAGCTAAAAAAGAAAGTCTAGCTGTGAAAATAATACATAAACTAGAATACAAAACAACATTTAGTGTCTCTACAAACCGCTTTTCAATCACCGAGATGAGTCAAGAGAATATCAGAGCATGACAGTTCAGACGAACACTCACTGGAAATGGCTCCAGATGGTTTCAACGGGGGCAGCTGGCAACAGCCTCGAAACACTAGTGAATTGGAGGAGGACACCAAGAGAACAGATCCCCAACTAACATGGTGAAAGACTAAGAGCCATATATTACCCAAAGTCCAACACCTACTATATACTACCCAAAAACAATTATTCTATTCGTCTATGTATGACAAAGAAAATTATAAAATATTTTGACACCACCACAAAATTTAGTTACATCTCTCCTCTTACTCAAACGATTTTATTTCATACTCTGAATATTTATTCAATACATTAGTTAACACAATAGGTCAACAAAAAACTATACACATGTCGAAGATGATTATAGTTTCAACTACTTATATTAATATATCGCAGCACACTAATACAATATTATCGCATCCATCCCAATATCAAATACATATAATACGTTACAAATATAACAAGATTTCTGCAGAACAATATACAAATGTCAATAGCACAAATGACAAATAATCCGCGCGCATACCACTAGTAATTAAGATAAAAAAAGACTTCACATGGTACAAGCTTATTTATTGTTCGCTTAATGAACAACGAATTCAGCTAAGCTTACCAACGATATTACATTGTACAAAACAAAAAATATAACCTGACCAACATTGAAATTTAACGGTGAAGTTTACTGACCTACAAAGTTCATTGGTGCTTGACGTTATGTTGGTTCTTAATGAACCTTTACCGACCCAGTTCACTAAACCGGTTTGGTTTATTTTCTACCAATTAAATCTACCGATTACTTAAGCACGTGTGTGTGCAGTTATTAACCTAATGAAATAATAATCGGTGATGTCATCTTTTGTGGAGCCGTCATGTTTATTAGAAGAGAAACCACCATTGTTGCACCACCTTCATTTCTTCCACTATATCACCTTCTCCGCTTGTACTGTCTTGGTTCAGAGAAGAGAAGAATCGCAAGCCACCGCCTCCATGAGTCATCACAGTCCACAGGAGAGCCATGCCGTGATCGTCGCCGTTACGGTCACAACACCAACCTTCTGCATTATTGTCATCATCGGAGCACCGCCGTGATGTCACTTCCTATGCTCGTGACGACGGAGCCACCACTAATCCACGTTCATCCCGGAGCCGTTAACCACACCAGTTATGAAGTCTCACCGTAGAAGATCCATCGATGCCTTGTTGGAGTCACATAAAAGATCCGTGATTTGGATAACGTGAGGATCCATAGCCACCGCGTTCGTCACCACCGACCACCGATAAATAAATAAAAATCTATCTAAATTATAATTTTAAATATAACTTAAATATAATTTTAAATAAATCAAATTACTTATTTTATCTTAATTCTATGTTAAATTAAATTAGTGTTTAGTATTTATATTAAAATATTGGTTTAAAAGTAATAAAATCTAAAATATTAACAAATTTTTATTTTTAAATACAATTTAAATTATTTTTTTTATCGCTACGCATATTGCAGAAAAAACACCTAGTGTTTTTATCAAAAAAATTAGATTTGATATTTGTCTTATACTTGCAAATTTTAAATATGGACTTGTTACTTGTCTTGATCACTTCTTTGTATATCAGTCACTCGTCTTATAAATGAATTTCATTTGTTTTGCCTTAACATCGTGATTAAAAAAAGAGAAAAAATAAGAATTTGAACCTTGAATGGCGATTCTAAAGGCTATTGGTTTACAATTATTTTTCCATCAATTACTTGCCACTTTCTTGGTGGGTCGAGATGAATTTAGTGACAGAGAGGAGTTTTTCCCCGTTGATTTCTCCACGATGTCAGTTATTCCCATGATAGATGACACGATCTATCGTGATGAAGTGGTCAATCCCAAATTTTGGGGATTTCAGGTATTTATATACCCAATTCACGGATTAGGGTTTATGCGATTGAGATTATCCTTTCTTCTCAGAAAAATCTTAATATACCATTTCTCTCTTCTACCGATTCTAGAGATGGCTAATAACATTCAAAGGGCCTTCCAAGACATTGATTTGGGGGTTAATGATGCCCCTTTTGTCTTACCAGCGGCGGTGATTCAACAAGCAGCAGAAGAAAACCGCTTCATTCTGGTGGGTCGACTGGTCATGCCCCGACGTCAGAACCTCCGTGCGATTGTATCTACAATGCCTCGTAACTAGGGTCTAGAAGGGATTGTTCGTGGTCGAACCATTGAAGGCAGGAGATTCCAATTTGTTTTCCCTTTGAAAGAAGCAATGGAGACAGTTCTCAGGCGGAGTCCTTGGTCCTATGCGGATAGTATGCTAGTCCTGCAGAGATGGACTCCTCTTATGGATATGGCGCTGCTTAACTTCATTCCGTTCTGGATCCAAATTCGTGGGATCCTTCTGCAGTACATGAATCGTGAAGTGATAGTGAATATTGCTCGCAACATGGGGCAATACATCCAGATGGATTACAATGAAGAATCAGGAGCACGTTTGGAGTTTGTTCGTGTTCGGATCAATTGGGATGTCTCTCACCCTTTGAAGTTCCAGAGGAATTTTCAATTCCAATTGGGAGTTAACACCTTGCTGAAGTTTCAATATGAGCGGCTTCGAGGTTTCTGCGAGATCTGTGGTATGTTAACACATGATTCTGGAGCCTGTTTATACAGAACAGGGGCCCTAGAGATGGTGATGAAGATGATGACAGTGAAGGTGATAATGATGACGTCGAGATACCACAAAACCAGGGTGTTATCATCGAAGAGATTAATGAAGAGGCAGCACAAGGAGATGAGGGAGAGGCAGAGGCAGATCCAAAAGAGGAGGCATATGAGAGGAACATTGAGATGCAAGAAGAAGAAGCAGATGATGAGGAGCTTTGGAGTGGGGCAGGCAAGCGCACGATGTTCACAGATGAAGTCTGCGATGAAGATGATTACTATCCATACCTTGTCCATAAGATTGGAACGTCAGATTATTAGATTGGAATTAAGAGGAAGGCATGGCTAACTGATGGGAATGTCAGCGCATCAAAGTTTTTTCAAGGAGAGTCAAGCGGTACACAAACGACAAAGAGGAAGAGGTTTCCTTCAAGTGCTGGAGACAATGATGATTCTGAGAATGAAATGGGAGATCCAAGTGATGAACAGAGAGGCATGGTGGGCCCAGAACCACCTCTCCCAACATGAGAACACTCTGTTGGAACTGTCGAGGTCTAGGCATTGACTCGACAGTTCGACGCCTTAAGGAGATCAATCACAAGTATCTCATGGACATCATATGCCTCTCAGAAACAAAACAACAAGATGATTACTTCAGGGATGTAGGTGCTCAGTTAGGTTTCCTTTCTTATGTTACGGTTCCTCCTAATGGTTCCAGTGGGGGTTTAGTTGTCTTTTGGAAGTCGAATGTATATCTTTCAGTTATTAGTTCCTCTCCTAATCTAGTTGATTGTAAAGTTGGAAGAATTAATGAAAATCCTTTCTATTTCTCATTTGTGTATGGTCACCCCAACCCGGCTTTACGACATCATACTTGGGAACATCTACAGAGAGTTAGTCTTGGAAGACAACATCAAGCATGGTTTGCTTTGGGAGATTTTAATGATATTCGAGGTAACCATGAGAAAGAAGGTGGGAGAGTGAAACCGGAAGCTTCTTTCATCAACTTTAAAATCATGATGCGGATTTGTGATTTTATGGATATAAGAAGCATCGGTGATAGGTTTTCATGGGTTGGACAGAGAGGTCTTTATCATGTAAAATGATGTTTGGATAGAAGTAGCTGTCAAATACTTCGAAAATGTATATGCTTCTTCACCAATTGATCAGAATCTGTATGATGAGGTCTTTACAGGGTTTCAGTCAAGGATTTCATTCAGTATGAATGAGGATTTAACACAATGAGTAACAGAAGAGGAAATCAAACAAGCTTTTTTTGATATAGGACCTCATAAAACACAAGGACCAGATGGCTTCACTGCAATATTTTATCATCAGTTTTGGGAAGATCTCAAGCCCGAACTTCTGAAAGAAATAACATAGTTTTTAAAAAATGGCAAGCTGGATGAACATCTCAATCATACAAATCTGTGTCTGATTCCGAAAGTTTATCCACCTACTGGTATGTCTCAGTTCAGATTTCAGACCAATAGCTTTATGTAATGTATCATACAAGGTGATCTCCAAAATATTAGTTAATCGGCTAAAGAGACATCTTGGGAGCATCATAACAGAAAATCAGACAGCTTTCATTCCAGATAGAATGATTACAGACAACATCATAGTGGCTCATGAGATTTTCCACTCTCTGAAAGCTACAAAGAGACAATCAAAGTCTTACATGGCCATAAAGACAGATGTTACGAAAGCGTATGACCGCTTGGAATGGAGTTTTCTAAGAGAGATAATGGTCAGAATGGGATTTGATGAAGAATAGATACGATGGATAATGGAATGTGTAACGTCTGTTAACTACTCGGTGCTCATTAATGGTTCTCCTGAAGGCATGATTATCCCACAAAGAGGATTAAGGCAGGGAGACCCATTGTCTCATTATCTTTTCATCTTATGTGCAGAAGCTCTGTCCCATCTAGTGAATCGTGCCATGGAAGACATGAGTCTACTGGGAATTAAGGTTGCAATGCAAGCTCCAGCGGTGAATCATTTACTTTTTGTAGATGATTCTCTGTTCTTTACTCTCGCAAACAAAAAAGCAGCAGACAAGCTCAAGAAAATCTTTGGTATGTATGAGAAGGTTTCGGGTCAAGCCATCAATTACAAAAAATCCTCAATTACTTTTGGAAAGAAGGTATCATCTGATACTCAGAGCAAGATGAGGAACATATTACAGATACATAATGTTGGTGGTATTGGTAAATATTTGGGGCTTCCAAAACAGACTAGCAATAGGAAGGCTGATATGTTTGCATACATAACGGATAAGGTAAAAGCAGTTACTCAAGGATGGAAACAGAGATATCTGTCCCATGGTGGGAAGGAGGTTCTTCTTAAATCTATAGCTCTTGCTATGCCAATATTCTCTATGAATATTTTCAGACTTCCGAAAGAAATCTGTGGGAATATTAGTAGTATTTTGGCAAGATTTTGGTGGGGAAATGGAGAGAATAAGGGACTTTATTGGTATGCTTGGGAACGTGTCTGCAAACCAAAGAGAGAAGGAGGTCTGGGTTTTAAAGATTTGGAATCCTTTAATCAAGCCCTATTAGCTAAGCAAGTTTGGAGAATACTTCAGAATCCGAATTGCTTAATGGCAACGATCTTAAAGGCAAGATACTTTCCAGATAGTACAATATTAACAGCAAGGGTTAAGACAAAAGCTTCTTATGCCTGGAAATCACTGATGTTTGGAAAGGAACTACTCAACAAGGGGATGAGAATTGTAATTGGGAAAATGAAATACTACTCGTATGTGGCTTGATCTGTGGCTTCCTGAGCATCCGCCAAGACCACCACGATCTAGGAATGGTGGAATGCTGGATGATCTAGAACAAGATTTTGTACAAGGAGGAGGACATTGGAATGCTGATAAAATCAATAATGAAGTACATCCAGAGGATGTTGCAAAGATACTATCTATAAAGCTCAGTTCGAAGGCAGAGGTGGACTTATTGGGATGGAATTATAATGATAGTGGTTTATATACTGTGAAGTCTGGTTACTGGTTGGCAACTCATTTACCAGAATATGAAGGAGGACATGCTATCTATGGTGTTGAGAATATCAAACAGAGGGTTTGGAAAATAGATACTCCGACGAAATTGAAACATTTTCTATGGAAGATGACGTCAAGGTCTTTGGCTACGGGCTCAAATCTAGAGAAGAGACACATAGTCAGAGACGGACAGTGTAGGAGATGTTGTTTAGAGCTGGAAACAGAAAAACATATATTTTTTGATTACCCATATGCTCAGAAAATTTGGAGAAGAGCTGGTATCTCAAGTAACATCATAAATAGTTCATCAGCTACTTTTGAGGAGAAGATTGATGCCTGTCTACAATACTCATCTTCAACACGGCTCACACATTTTCTGAATATTCCAATTTGGATACTTTGAAGAATATGGAAGAGTCGTAATCTACTGATCTTTCAACATAAAGGGATTTACTGGGAGAGAATTCTACAACAAGCTCAAAGAGATGCTAGTGAATGGAAAGCCTATAGTAATGATATTATAAGAGCTGATCCTGGGAATGAACGGACAACCAACACAAAGATATGGCAGAATCCTTCACAAGGATAGATCAAATGTAATGTACATGGTGCCTACTCACATCAACAAAATACAAGCTCGGCAGGATGGGTATTCAGAGATTCAAATGGAACGTATAGAGGGGCTGGACAGGCTGTTGGAAAATATGCTACTAATGCATTAGAGAGTGAAATGCAAGCACTAATTATTGCTATGCAACGTGGCTGGAGTCAAGGATATCGAAAGGTTGAGTTTGAAAGTGATTGCAGTAAGATGATCAACATCCTCAATAATGAAAAGATACACTTTGCTGCCTATAATTGGATACGAGACATTAATTGGTGGAAGCAAAAGTTTGAAGCAGTTTCATTCAGATGGATTGGAAGAGATGGGAATCAAGTTGCAGATTGCTTAGGAAAATATAGATTATCTGACAATATGCTGTTTGTTTCTCATTTTTATGTCCCAAACTTTATAACTCATCTGTTACATTCTGATCAGATTAGATCATCAGTATAATAAAAGATGTATTGGAGTTAAAAAAAAAAACTTTGGTGTTCCTAAAAGGATGTTCGAGATGTGTTAATAAACAAATAAATACAAAATACAAGAAATGAGAATCAGGGGTGCCAAAAACTACAAGAAGCACCCTTTTTGCAGTACCCACTCTCATAGAATTTACATATTTTCAGCCCTTTGGGCGGATGAGCTGTGTGCGAACCTGATCCATGATCACACCCATGGCTACTGTTGCATGGCCATTGCCTATTTTTATGACTGTTGTTGAAGCTACAATTGTGACTGTTGTTGAAGCTACTATTGTGACCGTTGTTCCACCATTGCCGGTCTCTGCTGTTTCCACCGGTTCTCCTTTGCTGACTTCCATTCCCACGTGAACTGCGCTCGGTGTTTCCACGGGCTGATTCATGTGATGATGATGATAATGACGATGACCTAGGGCTCGGTTCGAAACCAACTCCGGAGACCGACTTGGAACACCTTTCAACCGATCCAGCTTCAGCTGAGGTTTCTGATCCCAGTCTAAGAGTTGTTGTCGTTAGAGTCAGGTTTTGACTTATTGAAGCTGGTGCTGGCGGTGTAAAGAGCAGGAGCTCCGGACCAGCGGTTCCACAGTGGCTAAAGAGAGTGTGGTCTTTTGCTTCTGTGTCCATTGAGTTTTTTCCGGCAGCGACATTGTCAGGAATACTCGGATGAGAAACATCCATTCTGCATGTTTCAGATGCGAGGGACATGCGTGCCACAGGGTTAAAGAAATCCTTTTCTGGCGCTTTTGTCAAATCATCATCTACATCGCAGTGAAATGTTGAGGTGGGTGAGGATGGCAAACCGTTCTGCTCCATTGCTTCAACTTCGGCTAACAGATCTGAAACTGATTCATCACACTCGTCAGGGTCAGCCACAATGGCCGGCCACCCAGATGAGTGAACCACTTGAGTGTTATCTGATGTCTGAGTTGCTGTGGCATGACCAGTTGCCAAATCAATTGGCTTGACAGACGGTGAACCTAAATCAACAGCATTCTGCTGTGTTACTTGAGAAAGCTGTCCTCCAGTGACCAAAACACTTGAAGTGGTGGTAGCCGCATCGGTGGTAGTTGTGGTGGTGGTGGTGCCCCATGTGACACCAGATGGTCCGTTGACCAGAACACATGAAGATAGAGACTGAATAGTCTCTGCCGCTTGAGCTTCCAAGTCTTCAGGGCTTAACTTAAGTGTGGGACTAGGGAAATGGATTTCTTGATTTAGGTTTGGTGCATGAACAGAACTAACAATTGCTCCATCTTGTACAGCCTTAACATCTGCGCGAACAGCACTGGACTGATCAGTTCCTGAAGTTTCTCTTACGGCAGGAGCAACCACATGTCCTGGAACCACAGACGTTGATGCTGGACAACTAACTTGAGGCTGGGGACGAACAGAACTACCATCCTCCACCTTTGCAGAGCAAGGTGCAAGAGTCACAACTTGTTTCTCTTTTGTATCGTTAGCAAGGGCACCGACAGTAGAGGACGAAGAGGAGGTTGCACTGGTGCTAACTGGCGTCGATCGAGTTCGTTTGAAGACCGTTCACATCCACGCCAGTGCTTCCAGAGTCATGCGGAGAAGGTCTTGGTTCTTGGGGAAGCAAAGAGGAGTTTGGCAAAGTAGTTGCTTTATCAAACCGTCCGGCAAGAGCGTCAGTCAGAAGCACAGACTCGTCTTGGTTCTCATGCGCTTTCGATATCCTAAGATAAGGAGGAAAATGGCCACTAGATTTCCATCTGCGGAGCTGCACCATAGAAAACGGTCCCTGGATCTTTCCTGTTGGATCTCGATAATGCCATATTTCATTCTCCTCGTCATCTTTACCAGTTACCTGCAAAACCCATAAGATTTTTATATGACATGAAACCATACGTTGGGAACAGAGTAGGAGGTATGGTCAAACCTGGTTATCGGATGAGCTGTCGCGGACCTTGGAACAATCATCCTTATTGGTAGCATGCACTGCATTTCTGCTTCGCAACACTGGAGCATCATACTTTTTCTGCGCATTATTTCCCAAGCTGTCCAGGGTATCTCCTTTTTTCTTCGGGCCTTTACTTTGTGCCTTTATGTGATTATCTGCAAATAGAAAATGTAGGAGATTGTAAACAGCATCCAGCAATCAGGAATTTTCGTAAGATAATGAAAAAGTAGCTTTTTCACATCCTAGGTTAAGGTGAGAGACCTTGTTTCCTCGTACCCAACCCTGCATCTTCTGCTGATGCATGACTGGGATCCATGCTTGGATCTTCTGGGACTTCCTGCAGAAGCCGCTGGCGTTCCTCAGGTGATTCTAGAAGCCCTAGCTTTTCTACACACTCTCTAAGCGTTGAAGATGGTTAAGAAATCAAGGACGTGAACTTTCCATGCAATCACTGTAAAAGTATCTTTCACTTTCAAGTTAACGCAAACCAAACATCTAAATGGAAAACCGTCAAGTTGTATACTAAACAAACTAAATCATCCTCTTCAAGGAACTATTTCATCAACGACATGTTGACAGACTCTATAACCAGCAAAATCCAAGGGAAATAAATGTCATATGCAAAGGGAAATAAATGTAAGCGAAGTGCGATGGATATTAATTAGTAGGGTAATAATCTCAAAAAGGATATTCCTTTCTACGACCCTTCTCACTAGCCCGATCCCGGAGATGCTTGAACTTTACTATATCAGTTTCCAGAGCCTACATCAGCAAAACGTAAATACGAAGCAAGAAAGAGTCCAATAAGGAACTATGATCAAGGGGAGCTTTAATATTTATACGAGTGATATTTGCTTTGTTAAATTGACCTACCTCATTGATTCTCATGGCTTGCAGTGTTGCTCCCGTCTTCAAGATGTCACCCTGACACCACCAAAACAAACATCTCGTCCTGAAAAGCACAGTTATAAGTACATTAAAGATACAAACATGAAACATAATTACTAGGTTACCTTACCTTATTAGTAGATAGGATTTTAACATTTTATTCATGAGCACAGAGAGAGAAAGAGAGGTTAACAAGCAATATTTAGAAAGATAGGATGTTGATATCATCAAGTAGAGTCTCTAAATATTTACGTCTCAAATAAATCAGGTTGATATTGTGAACATCAATCGCTGCATACGCATCCAGGTTTTCGTTTTGTACTCCGCCATCAGTTTTCTTACGCATCTTCCGTCTTCTATCCCTAACCGGTGGGTCATGAACAGCATGAGCAGTTTCCCCGTTTTTCGTTTTCTCATCTTTCGGTTTCTCTTGAATAAGGAAGTGAGACTCAAGAAGCTTAAGCATTTCAAAGTGACCCACTCGCTGTCTTCCAAACAACTTCACAAGCTTTTGGTCACAGATAACTTGAGACTCCTGAACAGGATCCCTAAGGTCTTTTTTCTTGATATAGTCAAGCAGAAGACCCTGCACGTCGAACTGAGAAAGAACCGATGTATCTCCATTTCTCATGAACGACAAAAACTCAAGGAGTTCTTTTGTTGCCCAGCTTGTATCTCCAGGAAGCTTCTTTAAGGTATTACTTGGATTCTTTGTATCCAACTTGCTGGGTAAGGTGGGGGAATCACTAGTCCTTCTTCTTTTTGTTCCATTCACTGCTACATCTACAGCTGAATTGTCTGCAGAATAAGCTCTGTTACGGGTGTGATCATTTTGTGACTCCACTTTAGGAGCAACGTAAGGAACCACCTTCCAAGGATTATTTGCTCTAGTAAGCTCGTCGACTGTTAGAGAAAGCTCTTCCTTCAGGCAAAGCCAATATACCTTGAACAGATACTCCCAACTGAGCTTGTCATCAAAATCAACCTTAACCTAGAAAACAAGGAAAACAATTATGACCAGCACACATTATGGTAACTAAGTATAAATTTTTCTCCCAAAACAAGGATGTAACTCTTTTCCTTAGTTTCACCAAATTACTTAGAAACAAACCCAACATACCCTAGTGCTCTTGCAAGAGCTTATTGAATACGAAACACATAACTACAAATTTGGAAAACTCTCATCATCCCCTTAGTCTCTCGTAATATATGATTCTAATCAATCAAACCCCAAATCTCTACAACTCCATGATTTTGGCTTGTGGCTGATTGCTACGACATTACCTATTGTGCCAATAGTGTCATGTGCATGGCAACACTACGATTGATTTTGATCACTTTGAAGAAATCCCTGGTTTCTTAATAAAAGAGCAATCAAACGAGATGAAAAGGCCAAACAAAATTAACAAACTATAGCTCTCTTAAGGTAAATATGGCGGGTTGGTAAAATTTCAATTGGCCTGAGCAAAATTTGCGGCAAAGCATTGAATGGAAACTATATATTGTGAAGGAATGTCTTACCGCTTCATTATCTCCTTGGGAAACTTTCTCGAGTAACATTATAGGCTTAATACATGTGCCACAAAGACCCATGTTACCCCTCACAATCACATAGTCGGCACATCTTTAATGCACCGCTTGCAAACAGAAAAAATGCATGTATAACACATGTAACTGGAAGCTTTCTGGCATGTACCGCATATGTGCCAACCTGAAATGAATGAAACAAAACATCAGTCATCATTTAAAAGATTTGACGGCATGTAACTCCCTGACAGCAAATACAACATAGTAATTAACATCGTGGACTATGTATGCCACATACCACAGTTCCATTTAGCAGCTGTTCGAAAGAATGCCTCGTCTCTCTTAATACAAGCTGGATGGTATGCCTTGGGGCAGTTCCTGAATGAACAAGACAAACCCATCATCAATATTAGTTATCAATAACACAAATATTATACCTAAAAGCTCCATAAATAACAATCATTAACACTGCCTCCTTGCTTCTTTACCAATTGTGTAACTCTATGGCATTAACCAGCGTGTAATCCAAAATAGTAACTAAAGTAAAAACATATACCATATAAAATCCAGTAACTAGCTAAACTTCATTGTTAAACATCATCCAAAGCTCTAATCCCTATCTATTCATACTATCTGTCTAACCCAACTAATTAACCAGTTACTTAACCGGTTGGTTAAGGTCTCAACACTATCCAACAAAATTGTCACTGTGAAATGGCAATGACTCACCGGCGATCACAGAGAACGAGGTCTCCACCGTCAAAGCAAATGAAACACACATCTTCTTCCTTGTCGTCATTCCCTGGCGGCGGTGGTAGTGGAGTTTGCAACGGCGTCTTAGCATGCGCCTTCGGAGGTCGGCCCCGTTTTCGCTTTACAGGGGCAGCTTCATCACCCACCGTCGGGGCAGGTGCGGGAGGAGCATGAGATTGAGTTGCACCGATCTCCCCGCATTGATCAACTCTCATAAGATCGATTCCCGTGACAGAACTCTCTTCGCCACGAGCCAATGTTTGCTTCTGGTGATTCTCCATGACTAGTCAAGAATTCGAGATATGAGAATGCCTAGTACGTACAGATCAATTAGTGAAAGGAGAAACCCTAATCTAATCTGAGGTTCGTTGGCGATGATGACGATGGAGAGAGTTATGGTTGCATTGCACACTAACCGAAACAACTTGTTAATACGCACCGTTTTGAGTTTTCTCTTTAGAGAGCGATTCTGAGGCGATTGGAGCTAGGGTTTTGAGGATGGATTCGGCTGCGCCGCCGGGTTCTCCTGTCACTCCGACGAGGGACAAGATGGCTACGGAGGTTCGCGATGAGGGTTCTACGGTGGGGAAGTCAGATCTACCTACCATTCCGAAGCTTGGGCTGAGTTGGGTGTCTGCTGCCCAAGACAAAAAGGTGTTGAAGAAGTTCAATGTTGAGACCACTAACAAGGATGGTCTTCATTCGGTGGTGATTCCGGAGGAGGCTCTAGCGAATCAAACTCCTTTGTGGGAGGACTTTGTCGTCGGAAAATTTCTGGACATCTCCCCCCACGTTGCTAAGGTCCATATGGTTTTAAACAAGATTTGGAAGTATGGGGAGGTTGCTGCGAAGGTGGAAGTGTACGAAGTAAATGCGACAACTATGAGGTTCAGGGTTCCAAATCCAAAAGCCAGGGAGAAGATCCTGAGGAAAGGTATGTGGAGTATCGCAGGTGTACCAATGGTGGTGACAAAGTGGACTCCGAGGGCGGAGGAAGAAAAGCAGGATGAGGAGTCCATTCCAATGTGGGTTCATCTCCGTAGGGTTCCGCTTCATATGTTCTCCTGGGAAGGTCTCGGGTTCATTACGAGTGCAGTGGGCTTCCCGGTAAAGTTACATCCAGAGACGTTAGCTTGCTCTAACTTTGAAGAAGCAAAAGTCTTTGCTAAGGTTGATGTCTCTAAGGCCCTCCCCAAAGTCATCAACTTTACAAAGAACGGGAAAGAGTTTGAGGTGGATTTTCAGTTTCCCTGGCTCCCTGCCAGATGCAAGTTATGTGACAAGTGTGGACACATGGAGGAGGTCTGTAAGATGAAAGTGAAGGAGAAAGTCAGTGGGAAAGGGTTGAGCACTGACTTAGAAAAGGTGACTGAAGGTGATCTAGTTTCAACTAAGCAGCTGGAGAGTTCGAAAGAGGAATTTGCCCATATAAGTAAAGGGGGGATAGTTGAGAAGAGTTTGGAAGCTGATATACAAAAAGAAGAGAACCAAGCGGGGGGAAGGTAGTTGTTACTTCAGATGAGACGAGTAGCTGGGCGTTAGTCTCACCTGCGAAAATGGGAAGGTCTCCGACTAAGGATCAGACAGAGGTTCTTCACATTTCAGCTTCAAAATTCGCAGTCTTGAGTATTGAAGAAGAATGGGAGGACGGGGAAATACCAAATGAAAGCCACCAGTGTGCTAATGAAGAGGCTCACTTATCCAAGGAAAGTACGAATGGGGGAAGCGAGGCAGCCGATGAGGGTATCACTATTGCTAAGGCAGTTGAGGAGCAGTCAAGTATGGTTCAAGAGGTAGATGAACAAAGTGAACCAAGTACAACAAGGGGGTCCAGAAGGAAAAAAGCTAAGTCACAGAAGGCAACTTCGGTGACTAGGAGCACCAGGTCTTCCCTCCGTCATTAATATGTCGAGCTTCTTTTGGAATGTGCGCGGTTTCAACAAACCATTGAAACATTCCGTGATGAAAGAGTGGCTCAGCAATAAGGATATGAAGTTTGGTTGTATTTTGGAAACAAGAGTAAAGGAGGGAAAGGCAGGAAGGATTTTGGGTTCAGTGTTTAAGGATTGGTCTTCGATGACGAACTACGAGCACAGTTAGGGAGGTAGAATTTGGTTGCTGTGGAGAGACACTGTTCGGTTGACTCCAGTGTACAAGACTGATCAGCTGATCACTGTCTCTGTCTCTTTGGAAAACGAGGAAGAGTTTTTCTCTACATTTGTCTATGCTAGTAATGAGGTGGAAGGCAGGAAGCAGCTGTGGGAAGATTTATGTCACCATCATGACTCTCCTCTATTTCAAAACAAAGTGTGGTTGATTATGGGGGATTTCAACGAGATACTTGAAATGGGAGAGCACTCGGGGGGTGATAGTCTGCTTCGAGCTCCGAATGGTATGAGGGATTTTCAGAGGATGGCTCTCCACTGTCGTCTCTCAGATATGGGGTATCAGGGGCCTTTATTCACCTGATGTAATAAAAGAGAAGAAGGATTGATCTGTAAGAAGCTTGATAGGGTCCTTATAAACGATGTGGCAATGGTTAAGTTTGCGAATGCATATTCAGTGTTTGCACCTGGTGGCTGCTCTGACCACATGCTGTGTCAGATTCACTTCCTTCAGGGTGTGACGAAGATCAGACGACCGTTTAAATATGTAAATGCTATAGGAAGGTTGCCAAGCTTTCTACCTATGGTGAAGGAGTACTGGGAGTCGACGGACGTGCTCTTCCATTCTACTTCAGCTATGTACCGGTTTTCTAAGAAGCTTAAAAATCTAAAGCCAATGATCAGGGAACTTGGCAGAGAAAAGCTGGGGAATCTATCTAAACGTGCTTCTGAAGCGTATAGCACTCTTTGTGAGAAGCAGTAAAACACACTTGCCAACCCAAATACGGTGGCGATGAATGAGGAAGCTACTGCGTATGAGAAGTGGCTCCATGTGGCAGAGTTAGAAGAGGACTTTCTAAAGCAGAAATCGAAGCTCCATTGGTTAGATGTGGGAGACCAAAACAACAAGACTTTCCACAATTCGATCAAGACAAGACAAGCTCAAAACACCTTGAGGGAGGTTAAATGTCAGGATGGAAGAATAGTAAACACTCACCAGGAGATTAAGGTTGAGGCAGAGTGTTTCTTCTCAGATGTTCTAAATAAAGTTCCAAGCCGGTTCCAAGCTGCTTCGGTGGAGGAACTGAGGGAGCTAATTGAGTTTCAGTGTACCTCTGTTGACTGTAGTTTCTTGGAAGCTGAGGTCTCGGCGGAGGATATAAGGAAGGTGTTATTCTATATGCCGTCAAATAAATCCCCAGGACCGGATGGATTTCCTGCGGAATTCTACAAAACAACATGGCCGGTGATAGCTCATGACTTTACCATCGCGGTTCAATCTGTCTTCCGTCTGGGGTTTCTACCGAAAGGAGTAAACTCAACAATTCTGGCTTTGGTTCCCAAGAAGAATGACGCAACGGAGATGAGAGACTACAGACCTATTGCGTGCTGCAATGTGCTGTACAAGGTTGTATCGAAGATTCTTGCAAATCGTCTGAAGTTACTCTTACCAAGGATCATAGCTGAGAACCAATCCGCTTTCGTAAAAGGAAGACTGCTGATGGAAAATGTCTTACTAGCTTCAGAACTGGTCAAGGGCTACCACAAAGAATCTGTTTCCCCCCGGTGTGCTATGAAAATAGACATCTCTAAGGCGTTTGATTCGGTCCAGTGGCAATTTATTATCAACGGGGTACTGGCTATGGGATTTCCGGAGAGGTTCATACATTGGATAAAACTTTGTATCACCACCCCCTCCTTCTCGGTTCAAGTACAAGGCGAACTGGCGGGTTATTTCCAAAGCAATAGGGGTCTGAGACAAGGCTGCTCCCTCTCCCCCTATCTGTTTGTTCTCTGTATGAACGTCATGTCCCTGAAAATGGACAAAGCAATGAGAGAGGGAAAATTCAATCCTCATCCTCGATGTCAGTCCCTACAGCTTACTCATCTGTGTTTTGCGGATGACTTGATTGTGTTTGTTGAAGGTACAAAAAGTTCGGTAGAGGGGGCTCTTACAGTGTTTGATGAATTTGAATTGTGGTCAGGACTCTCTATCAGTTTAGAGAAATCGACAATCTTCATGGCAGGAGTATCAGTGGTTGAAAGATGCAGGATTTTGACGAACTTTCCCTTCGCAGTGGGAGAACTTCCAGTCAGATATTTGGGACTTCCCCTGCTAACGCAAGCTATGAGAGCTCGAGACTACTTGCCTCTCCTAGAAAAGATCAGAGGTCGTATATGTACTTGGACAAGCATATTTCTTTCCTATGCAGGGAGATTGCAGCTGATCCAGTCTATGCTAGTGAGTATAATTAACTTCTGGTCAGCGGTTTTTCGCCTACCAAGTCAATGCATAAGGGAAATTGAGCAACTCTGTTCAGCTTTCCTCTGGTCAGGCCCGACACTAAAGACCTCGGGTGCAAAGGTGGCATGGGTGGAGGTCAGTAAACCAAAAAACGAGGGAGGTCTGGGGATTAGATCTTTAAAAGAAGTTAATTTCATCTATGGGTTGAAGCTTATTTGGAGGATGCTAGTTGGTGGCTCGCTGTGAGGCAAATGGGTTCAAGCGAACCTTCTCAAAAGGAAAAGCTTCTGGGAAGTTAAGGAAAGTTCACATATTGGCTCTTGGATTTTCAGGAAAATGCTTAAGATGCGGTCTGTTGCTAAGACATTCTATATGAAAGCAGTGGGGAATGGGAGACATACTTCTTTTTGGTATGACAAGTGGACTAAGCTGGGAGTGATGTCGGATCTCCTTGGAGACAGAGGGGTTTTGGATCTGGGTATCAGGCGAGAAGCCACAGTGGAGGAAGTTCTCTGCAATAACAGAAGTAGAAAACGACATAGAAGAGTTTTGTTGAATGATATTGAGAAAGAATTGGAAATAATCAAAGCAAAGCAGAGAGCAGATGATAAGGATGTCGATCTGTGGAGAGGGAACATGGGATTCAAGCACAAATTCTCCACTCATGTGACTTGGCAGCTAACAAGACCACCAGGGACTCAATGCACTTGGAGCAGGGGTATCTGGTTCTCTCAGGCAAATCCCAAATTTGCTTTCATGGCTTGGTTAGCGCTGCGGGATAGGCTTTCCACCATGGATCGAGTTTCGAACTGGAGTCAAGGGGTGGACACGTCCTGTGTACTTTGCAAAAATGCTACTGAAACAAAGAAGCACATGTTCTTTGAGTGCAGCTTCTCCTCACGTATTTGGGAAACTATCACCAAAGGGATACTGCTCAACACTTACTCTACTCGTTGGGATGACATTATCAGGCAGATCACAAGCCAGTCTATGGAGAAGAAGAAGAGGTTTGCCCTTCGCTATGCTTTTCAGACTGCCTTGTACATGATCTGGACAGAACGCAACAAGAGGCGTCATGGTGAACAGCCTCTCCCATTACTGGTCTTGGCAAAGCTGATAGATAAAGCTATCAGGAACAAGCTCAGTTTGGTACAGTCCAAAGGAGTAAGGGGGTTGGAAGGTATGCTGCAGTACTGGTTTGGCACAAGGACGTAATTAGGATTCTGGCTAATGGCTAGGTCTTTAGGAGTTTTGAAGCATAGGTTGCTGTAAAGAAAGGGTTTGGAAATAGGAGTAGAAGTCTATTTAGATAAAGTATCACTTGATGTAAAAAGTTTATTTTTTTATGAATAAAAAATTTAACATTCATTCAAAAAAAAAAGAGAGTTATGGTTGCGTGTTGTGTTTTGAACGAAGACAAGTGGGGAACAAATGATATGGACTTCTTTTTTGCTTTTATGACTCCATTTTGCAGAAAAAACATACATTTTATATACATCTTTATAGAAATCTTTTAAATCATTTCTGCTTTTAGTTGTCTGAATATACTACTATTTCCGGATTTTAAAACCATTTCTAAAATATAAATGTTTTGACTTTCTAGGGTTACATTCATTGTACATTAATTTGTTATGACTATGTTCTTTTAGAAGAAAATGTTATAAATTTCTTTCTTGTAATAGATTTTATTTTTTCAAATACACTGCAACTTTTTAGATTCCAAATTAAAAAAAAAAAAAATACAATGTTATAATCTAATAGGCTTAGCATTTAATTACATCCCAAAAACTTCGAGTCAAGAGAATATAACGTTTTACCAACAAACAAAACAAATAATGAACTGACACCTATCAAGCATACATTAATAGTCAAAGATCGTGTGTCAAAATGGTTAAAGTGCTTTCCAGATACAATTTTTTCTTCACTTTCACACAAATAGTAGCTCAAATTCCCAAAGGTTGAAAAATTAAAGAATTCCAAAAACATGTATTATGTAAACATCAACGAGACAACCCGAGTGAGACCAATTCCGTCGGAGAAGAGTTGTGGTCTTAACGAACCATGCATTTAAGTCGGCATAGAGTTTAAAAGTTGCAATTTTTGCCAAAAAAAAGTTAGAAAAGTATTAGCAAACATGATAAACTAAAAGGAAAAAAAAAAGTCCCACCAACTTAAGTATAAAAAACATATGTTCTTAGAAAAAGATATGTATACTGTTAAAGTTAGCTTGAAGAAACCTTGAGCAATAAGTTATTTGATTCCTAGTTGATTTATGAATTGTTTTGGATAATGATCATAATATGTTTTTATGATTATCAACTAGGATTAGGATTTTTTGATTGCCTTATAAATAAGCTTTAGTCTTTAGACAAAGCGTGTGAGTTGTTGTGTGATTGAGAGAGCTTGATTGAGTTTACTTGATTGATTGAATAAGAGAAGGACTTCTTATTACTCTTGTGTTTCAATATTTTGGTATCAGAGCATCACAAACTAATTAAGAAACTATAACCATGGCTGACATAAAAGAAGCGATCGTCAAGAACAAAGACACCGGCCCAGCCACTGTCAAGTTTCCGATGTTAACTTCTTCAAACTACACGGTCTGGTCCATGAGAATGAAGATAGCGCTTAAGGTCTGTGAAGTATGGGAAACAATTGATCCTGGATCGAAAGATGAGAAGAAAAATAACATGGCAATAGCATTCTTGTTTCAATCCATACCCGAAAACCTAATTCTACAAGTCGGAGATATTGATACTTCAAAAGGGGTGTGGGAAGCAATACAAGCACGTCATGTGGGAGCAGAGAGAGTCAAAGAAGCAAGGTTGCAAACCCTAATGGCAGAATTTGATAGACTCAAGATGAAGAATGATGACACAATTGATATATTTGCTGGAAAACTAGCTGAAATCACGTCAAAAGCTGCTTCTTTGGGCGAGACTATTGAAGAACCCAAACTTGTAAAGAAATTCCTCAAAAGCTTGCCAAGGAAAAAATATATACATATGGTAGCCTCCCTTGAGCAAGTTCTTGATCTTAACACCACGAGTTATGAGGATATAGTCGGACGTTTGAAGGCATATGAAGAAAGGATCGCCGAAGAAGACGAAGAAGATACACATGATGATCAAGAAAAATTAATGTATGGCGACACAAGTCAAGAAAACCATGGAGGAAACTATAATAGTGGTCGAGGCCGTGGCCGAGGAGGTAGATCTAACTGGAGAGGTAGAGGCCGTGGCCGTGTTGGATCAACGTTTCAGAGTCAAAGAGAGGCTTACAAACAACGACAAGGTGGAGGTGGAGACTTAACTCATATCACGTGCTTCAGCTGTGATAAACAAGGTCACTATACGAGCGACTGTCCAGACAAGAAGCTCAAATTACATGAGGCTGTGGAAGGAAAGGATGATGATACTCACGATGCTGACGAACTAATGGTACATGAAGTCGTGTACCTTAACGAGAGGAAGGTAAATCCTACTATATTCGAGACAAATCATGATACAGAGATGATATGGTACCTTGATAATGGAGCTTCAAACCATATGTGTGGTGATCGTTCATTCTTCTTGAGACTCGATGAAACGGTGACGGGTAAAGTAAGGTTCGGAGATGACTCGCGAATAGACATTAGAGGAAAAGGCTCTATTCGGTTTGTGTTTGATGGAGGTGAAAAGAAGATATTAAATAATGTGTACTACATCCCGGGGCTTAGGAGCAATATAATTAGCTTGGGACAAGCTACAGAAGCTGGATGCGAAGTTCATATGAAAAACAATGAACTAACATTGTTTGACAAGTATGGAGACCTTATGCTTCGGACTACACGAACGGGTAGTCGACTCTACAAGGTATTTTTGAGCGCTGACCGCATACAATGCCTTCAGATAAGTGCAGCGTCTGAATCAACTTTGTGGCACGCCCGTCTCGGTCATGTCAACATCGAGACATTGAAACTAATGGCGAGAAAGGAGCTGGTCACTGGGTTGCCAGAGACCGTCATCAAGACTGAAGCTTGCGTATCCTGTTTGCTTGGAAAGCAAGCAAGAAAATCATTCCCACAAGCAACGGCGTTTTGATCTGCTAAACCTCTTGATCTTATCCATGGAGATCTGTGTGGTCCAATCTCTCCACCTACACCAGCTCTTGTAACCAGATAGCCTGCTTCGCCGCTTCAGTGGTGGCCATGAACTCCGCTTCACAGCTTGATAACGCAACAATTTCTTGCTTAGTAGAGCACCAAGTTACGGGGCTATTTCCGAGATAAAATACATGCCCGGTTGTGCTCTTCCCATCATCTATGTCCATGTTATGTGAACTATCACTAAAACCTTCAAGTTTCACACCTTCTCCTCTTCAAAACCGGAGACCAAGAGTACATGTTCCACGCAAATACCTTATTATCTGTTTTAATGCCACAGCATGAGACTCCTTTGGCTCTTGCATATATCTGCTGAGTACTCCTACACTGAAAGAGAGATCAGGTCGAGTGTGTAATAGGTAGCGTAAGCACCCAATGTTACGGCGATACTCTGTCCTGTCCACACTCCTCTCGTCGGCTGCTTTTGAGAACTTCGAGTTCATCTCCATAGGAATATGCGTAGAGTTACAGGAAGCCATACCAGTTTCTTCAAGTATCCTTCTTGCATAACGAACTTGACTAAGAACGATCTCATCTTCTCTTTGAAGTACTTCAATGCCCAAATAATAGGTTAACATCCCGAGATCACTCATCTCAAATTTAGTAGCCATCTCTTTTATGAAGATTTCTATCATTTTAAGCGATGATCCGGTAACAAGCAGGTCGTCAACATAGACAACTACAACCAAAAGCTCATTGTCCACTTCCTTACGGTACAGAGACGTTTCCTTTGCACAACGGTAGAAGTTAAGCCCTCGCAGTATCTGATTCAACTTCACGTTCCATGCTCTTGGTGCTTGACGTAGACCATACAGAGCTTTCTTAAGTTTATAAACTTTATCTTCCTGACCTTTGACGATGAAACCTTGTGGCTGGCTTACATATACTTCTTCTTTCAAGTCTCCGTGGAGGAAAGCGGTTTTAACATCCAGGTGATGAATCTTCCACCCTCTTAGAGCAGCTAGTCCGATGATCAAACGTATTGTCTCAATGCGAGCCACTGGTGCGAAGACCTCATCATAATCAACACCATGCTTCTGGACGTATCCCTTAGCCACTAGTCGGGCTTTAAACTTATTTATACTTCCATCTGCATTACGCTTAACTTTAAAGACCCATTTGAGACCAATAGGTTTTGCTCCCGCAGGTAAACAGACTAGATCCCATGTTTTATTTTTTCTATTGAGAAGATCTCGTCTTTGCACGCATCGACCCAAACCTTAAGCTTCTTGGCCTCGTCATAATCCCACGGTTCCTCATTTATAACCATCAGTAGACGCTCACTTTCAATCTCAGCCAGAAGAACATAATCATCAAGGTGAGAAGGTGTTCTCAAAGCACGTTGTGATCGTCGTAGAGGTTGAGCATTACCTTCTTCTTCAACTTCGTAGTCTTCTTCTTCATCAATACTCGTTTCATTCTCAGCTGGAGCATCTTCTTCTTCATCACTCTCATTTCTTACACGAACAACAAACTCTCCCGGTTTAGAATGCTCTACTTGCTTTGTTTTCTCCTCTGTTTCATTCCAATTCCAACTTTTATCCTCGGTGAAGTGTACATCGCGGCTTACTACTATCCGTTTGGTAATTGGATCCAGTAGCCTATAGGCTTTTGACCCAGGTTCAGTTCCCAAGTGGACTAGCATCCTTGTTCTATCATCGAGCTTCTTCCTTCCTACAGCTTCGGTTCTCGCATAGCATACACAGCCAAAGATCTTCAAGTGGCTGATGTTTGGTTTTTTCAGTCGCAACATCTCGTATGGTGTCTTCCCGTTCAACGACCTTGTAGCTACACGGTTGATTAGGTACGTGGAATGTCGAACGGCCTCGCCCCACAATTCGTTTGGTACACTCAAGTGTTTTAGAACACTTCTCGTCATCTCCATGAGAGTTCGGTTTCGACGCTCAACCAATCCGTTCTGTTGGGGTGTGTAGGGTGCAGTCAAGTGTCGTTTTATGCCATTCTTGTCACAGAAGTTACTGAATTCATGAGATGTAAATTCACCTCCCCTATCTGTTCGCAAGACCTTGATCTTGTTCTGTGTTTCTTGTTCGACAAGCTTCTTGAAGTTTTTGAATTTTTCGAATGCTTCGCCTTTTTCTTTCAATAATATGGTCCACATGTAACGTGTATTGTCGTCTATAAGTACCAAGATGTATCGTTTCTGAGCTGGTGTAGGTGGAGAGATTGGACCACACAGATCTCCATGGATAAGATCAAGAGGTTTAGCACATTCATTGAGGAGTGTCAAAAGGTGATGATCAAGGTTGACAATAAATCGGCGATCCAACTAGCAAGGAACCCGGTGTTTCATGGAAGGAGTAAGCACATTCATAGGAGGTTTCACTTTATACGTGAATGTGTTGAGAATGAACAGGTTGAGGTTGAGCATGTACCCGGCAATGAACAAAGAGCTGACATATTAACCAAACCACTTGGGAGAATCAAGTTCATTGAAATGAGAAAATTGATTGGAGTTGAAGATGTGAGTGAGTTCAAGCTTAAGGGGGAGAATGTTTGAGCAATAAATTATTTGATTCCTAGTTGATTTATGAATTGTTTTGGATAATGATCATAATATGTTTTTATGATTATCAACTAGGATTAGGATTTTTTGATTGCCTTATAAATAAGCTTTAGTCTTTAGACAAAGCGTGTGAGTTGTTGTGTGATTGAGAGAGCTTGATTGAGTTTACTTGATTGATTGAATAAGAGAAGGACTTCTTATTACTCTTGTGTTTCAATATATACATTACTCAAGACTTAAAACTATACAAATTAAGAGTTCTTAGGTTTTTGCTCTAAGGTTCAAGACATTTATTCAACAATCTAAAATACTTTATGATTGCTGAACTCGAAAATCAAGATAAAATCTCTATAAATATTTTACTAGTAACTTTACATATAAAGAATTGCCAAAATTATTTTACATTCCAAAGGTTTTTCATTTCTTTGTATGACATCAGTTCTACAAAAAATAAAATCCTGAAAACATTTTTTTTTTGTGTTTTCTATAATTTTTATCATCTAATAATAATAAAATTCTTAATTGCCAAAAGATTAATTGAATTTACTACAATACCATTGGTTTAATTTTATTGTAAATTGATAATCACATAAATTGATGTATTTATGATATAAATTTGATATGTTTTATTAAATATGTTCCCTCCCTTGATATGTTGATATGTTGTATTTATCACTGACTCCATCTTTTGTACAGACTCACAGAGCTAAGAAGTTTGGTTCTTCACACCAACTACCCTGGTCGTTCTGATTTCAACTTATACATAAAGTGGATCTTTGTAATCTCTGGTAAGCAATGCAAATGATAGAAGTTTCATGTAAGATGTGTGTTTGTTGTCGTTTACTTATATGACAAAAATTACGATTTCCTGCTACTTTTCAGTTGGAGAGGGTGAGGAAGAAGCAAACAGAGGTGGAAACAAGATCACCTCAAGAACGAATTGGGAGCAGGTTACTTGTTTAGTTGATATCAAGTCTTATATTAACAGTTGGTCAGTATATATATATATGATGAACAATATAGTTCTCAGTTGGAAAAATTATAAAGAAACAAAAAAAATCTCCGTCACGGCACTCGAACCCGGGTCTCTCGGGTGAGAGCCAAGTATCCTAACCAGCTAGACTACGTCGGACTTGAAATATATTATTAGTAAAAATATAAATCTATCTTCTTGGGAGTAGCGTTTCGTTTCGTTTCGTCTTTGTGGAAGGTTCCACTTCCAGGAGGAGGGAAAGGGAAAGTGGTGTTGTGAAGCTGTTTTTCATCGGCGATACAGTCTCTTCTCCTATGTTTGGTTTTACCTGGAAGCTGCTTCCGAATTGTATTGTGTTAACATAAGAATTGGCTTTTGGTTCAATCGAACTTTGTATTATGATTATTATTCAGTTTGTATAACTCGTTGAATGTTAGCTTTAGCTGTAGGTTTAGAATGCAAAGTGATTGTGTAATTGGTTGATCAGCGATTGTGATAATTTTATAGAATTTAGGGATTCAGTTTCTTGTTGTGAAGGAAAAGGCCCGACGTCTTTACCAGAGAGAGATGATGAGTGCGTCCGGGTTAACTGTAACTCCGCCCAGGTTTCACTTCCGATATCGTTCAGACCGGTTTGGTAAATCTCAGAGAAGCTCTCAAGTCTTTAACTCTTCTTCCCAGACCCATACAAACGCCTTGGGATTAGCAAGATGGCCTTCGAGGATGAGATTCAAGGCGCCAGGAACTTTCTCATTCAGCAGTACGCCGGTCACAAACCTAGTGTTGACGCCATCGAATCAGCTCATGACAAGATCATCATGCAAAAGTTCCATGAGAGGAAAAACCCAAAGATCGACATAACGAAAAAGGTGCGCCAAGTGAGGCAGGCAGTCCAAAGCTGTGAACTTTGTTTTCGAGAGATTCCAAGCTCCTCCCACTGCTTTTCTTGTCAAAACGGCAGTCACGTTCGCAGTTCTCGGCGCTCTGACGGTTCTGTTCCCGACTCTGCAGGTTTTGTTATCAGTAGTACCTACGTTTTACTTCATCCAGCTTTGGTCTTTCCTTTACGGGTAATAAGCAAAGCTCATCATACTCCCAAAAAACCTTTGCATTTTGGCACCTGATCATGTTGAACATTGTGATGAAACAGGACGGGATCTTTCGTCTTCTCGTGGCTGATTGGGACCTTCTTGATGGTATCTGTGATCCCACCGTTCATCAAAGGACCAAGAGGTTTCGAAGTCATGTCTTCGCTCATAAGCTACGTTATGCTCTGGGTGGCTTCGAGCTACCTTAGGTAGCATTCTAGCCCTCTTCTTTCCTCCCCCTCCCCATCCCCCCCCCTCCTTTCGGATATATGAAAAAAACATTTTTAGAGAAATTGCATCATCTTTTTTTTTTTTTTTTTTTTTTTTACAAAATTGCATCATCTTTATGTGACATAGATATTTGTTTGTTCAGCATAAATAAATTCATTTAATTATTGAACGTTATAACTTAAAATTCAATCTACGTTATGCTCTGGGTGGCTTCGAGCTACCTTAGGTAGCATTCTGGCTTCGGATATATGAAAAAAAAAACAATTTTAGAGAAATTGCATCATCTTTTTGTGACAGATATTTGTTTGTTCAGCATAAGTAAATTCATTTAATTATTGAACGTTATAAATTTATAACTTAAAATTGAATCTATCATTAAAAAGAACTTCGAACTGAACTATTAATTCAGCATAAATAACCCCTATATTTCATTCGGTTTCTTTATATATAGATTTGAATCCGTTAAGTTTTTTTTTTTTTTGGTATGATTCAAGTATAGAACTAGTTAGTAGTACTGAGTAAACGTATGTATGTTCCTCATGTACTATCATACTTGAATCTTTTTGTACTATAGATACTATGTTAACTTTTATAGGTTCCATGTCCATCTCAATTTCAATTTCAATGTGAGTTTCATAACATAACCCTTCATCTTGTAAAGTAAAATATAGCATGTGGAAACGGAGCGTTTTGTCGCTCTCCATGTGGTTCAATGCTGACTATAAACTATGTGGCTTCTGTGATCAGTACTATATTCGCAAATGCAAGTTTTGATTTGTGTCTGAGACAGAGAGTCCAGATGCAACTTTAAAATGTTAAGTGATATCTTTGAGTTATGTAATGTTTTCATGTGGACTAAGAGCTCATTCGAATGGGAAAGCAAAAGAGTCAACTTTGTTTGATGTAACTTTGGGAGAGACAGAGACTTGCAAGAACCGAGGATGTGCTTCCTTTTGTCCTTTTCATACAAAATCCACTATGCTTTATATAAAACGACAAGAAACTAGAACCAAAACGACAAGAAAAACAATCATCAAAGCAAAAAAAAAATATATTAAAAAAAAAGAGAAACTTTCAAACTCTATAGAACCAGATTCGATCTCAATCAAGGTTGCTGCTGAGCATCCATGTGACCAGCATCAACAAGCAACTTCTCCCTCTTAGCAATCTCAAGATCTTCATCAACCATCATCTTCACCAGCTTCTCAAACCCAACTTTGGGCTTCCACCCCAACACCTCCTTAGCCTTGCTAGCATCTCCTTTAAGATTATCAACTTCAGCAGGCCTGAAGTACCTCTCGTCAATCTCCACATGATCCTTCCAGTTCAGCCCCAAGTACCCAAACGAAACCTCAAGAAACTCCTCCACGGTATGCGACTCCTCCGTGGCCACAACGTAATCATCCGCCTTCTCTTGCTGCAGCATCAGCCACATCGCTTCAACATAATCCCCCGCGAACCCCCAGTCTCTCGACGCCTGGAGATTCCCGAGAAAGAGCTTCCTCTGCAAACCCACCTTGATCCTCCCCAAGGCTCTCGTTATCTTCCTCGTCACGAAGTTCTCTCCGCGGCGCGGGGACTCGTGGTTGAACAAGATCCCGTTACAGGCAAAAAGACCGTAAGCCTCACGGTAGTTCACAGTGTACCAATGCGCAGCGACTTTCGACGCGGCGTAGGGAGACCTCGGATGAAACGGCGTCGTTTCGGACTGCGGTGGTGGAGTTGCACCGAACATCTCGGAAGACCCGGCTTGGTAGTACTTGACGGTACGACCGCTGTCGACGGTGTGAGATCTGACGGCTTCGAGGAGGCGGAGAGCGCCGGTGGCGACGACGTCGGCGGTGTAATCAGGGATCTCGAAGGAGACGGCGACGTGAGACTGCGCGGCGAGGTTGTAGACTTCGTCGGGTTTGATCACGTCGAGCCAGCGACGGAGGGAGGATGCGTCGGAGAGGTCGGCGTAGTGGAGCTTCATGAGGGCTTTGTTGGCGTTGTGCGGGTCGATGTAGATGTGGTTGATCCGCTGGGTGTTGAAGTTCGATGATCGGCGGATCAGGCCGTGGACTTCGTAGCCTTTCTCGAGGAGGAGCTCCGTCAGGTACGATCCGTCTTGGCCGGTGATTCCGGTGACGAGTGCTACCTTCCTCGGCGTTTCCGCGGCGGTGGATCCGTTGTTTTCTGACGCCATTGATGGTTTTATTTTGGATCTGTGTTGAAACTGGGCTCTCAGTTTCGTTTGTTTATATAAGACCTTCTCGGAGATGAAGAGCGTATTTTGGTCATTTAATGTATTATTATGGTCAGATCATCGTCGTGTCTTTTTTAATTAAATCTCATTGCTGTCTGATGCGATTCGTTTCCATGTTTACGCCTAACACGTTTAATTGGTGAACTTATTTTTCTGGTCAAACAATCATGAACCTTAACTTATTTTCGCATACATTATACTACGTGCAGTTCAAATCATTTGCAAGTTATTCTATTTTGTTTAAACTGTTGGCGGCATAATGATAACTACAGAAGAATACATTGATCCAAAAAAAAAAAAACTACAGAAAAATACTATAAGAGCAACATTATTGGTTCTACAAAATTTTGTCCATAGAATAAATTAGTATTATTTTTTAGTTAGGGACAAATGCTTAAGGACTTTTGTAAATTTGTTGATTATTGGTAAGACAAAAAAAAAATCTTAGCATATTTTATAATATTTATTTTAATGTGTGATAAGATATAAAAGATACATTTTAAATAAAACATAAAAGAGAAGTTTAACATTAAATTGAAAGAAAAAGAAAATTACAACAACAAAAAATTTAAAAAAAAGAAAAAAAATTAAAAAAACATAATTAAAAGGAAACAAACATTTTTAAATTCATAAAAACTTATAAATTACATGTTATTTGGAAGATGTCCAAATTTAGTTCATATATTTTCAATCAAATCATTTTTTAAATTATGATGGGCTTGTCTATTGCGAACGTTCGTTCGACGATCCATTGTATTGCCGAGAGGCGAAGGCATATTGACGGAAAATCTTTCCTCTTCACTTTCTTCAAATCCAGGAACCACATATTGTGTCCTTGCTGCCCGTTCATCCTCGACAATCATATTATAGAGGATGATACATGCTCTCATAATATTTCCTATTTTTTGTTTATCCCATAAATTAGATGGATTTCTGACGACGGCAAATCTAGCTTGCAGGACTCCAAAGGCACGTTCAACATCTTTCCGTACAGCTTCTTGGGTTTTAGCAAATAATGAATGTTTCTCACTTTGTGGTAGACAGATAGATTGAATAAAAGTCGTCCAGTCAGGATAAATCCCATCAGTGAGATAATAGGCCAAATGGTACGGATGACCATTAACATAAAAGTTGACTTGTGGTGCTATTCCGTTAATAATGTCATCAAAAACAGGTGATCGATCAAGAATATTAAGATCGTTCATAGTACCTGGTGCTCCAAAAAATGCGCCTCCAACACAATTGTTGGTTTTCCGGTTCCTCGTGAATACATTCCTATTACAGATGGACATTTATAGTAGCTAAACATACAAGCAAGTATTATACAAACTACATTACTTTCGAGCTGAAGAGAAAGAAGTTTACCTTCAACTGTGGAGGAAATGGTTGTTTCTCTTTGATCTCCTTGCTAATACAATCCTGGTGATCGAACCTCACCTCACCTAATAACCTCGGAAACATAAGAACACACATCTCAGTTTCATGAGATAAACAACAAATAATCACACATCTCAGTTTCATCGATAACAGAACACATTTACCAAATGCGAAGAACACATTACACATCTACTGAATCGATAAACTCATCTCACCTCACGTACACAATCTATATCACAACTATAATCTACGATCGAAATCCCTAAATCTACACGATAACATCACATAATACCACTATCATCTAATAACCACACTCTCAAAGACTAAAGAGACGAAAATATATGATACGAAATCCCTAAATCTATTGCAAAGCAAGCAAATCAATCAAAGTCTAAATACATGCAAACCTCAGCTAAAGTAGATCGAAAACATAAACCAACTACATGCAAATCATAAGGAGGAGGAACACATACCCTTTCACCTTCGAATCACAGAGAGAACGGTTGAGAGATCCGCCAAGAGAACCGCGGAGAGAATCAAGAGAGAAGGAGATGCGCCGAGAGATCCATGGTGAGAACCGCCGAGAGATGCCTCGGGAGGAGATCCGTCGAGAGGAGACGACTTGGGAGGAGATTCGTCGACGGGAGAACCGTCACGAAGGAGATGTGCCGTTGAGAGCAAAATCGCCCTTTCGATCGCCGCGAGAGAGAAGGAGAGAGACGAGAAATGTCGATCTCGATCCCAATTCGATTTTGCCCTAACGAAAACTCTTCCACCATTCCCTTGCCGACACGTATCACCTAAGGACAAAAAAAAATATGTTAGCTAAGGACAAAACGGACGCGTCCCAGCGTATATGATGCAAATTTGATTTAAATTAAATCATATACTCCCTAAGGACTAAAGCTAACGACGGCGATAATGTTGCCCTAGGACAATATTCAAAACAGTATAGTAACATAATATATAGTCAAATTAGTATATAAACTTCCAAATATTGGTTAGTTTGCAATATGGTATTGGTACAATTGATGGTAGTAATAGAAAAACTTATCAAGAATTAGAAGGGGAGAAAGATGGCAAATATCTTGTGGAAAAGTAAAGAAAAGGAAATTTCTTGGGTTGTAGACAAATTTTTGAAAGAGAGCAATATATGTTACGATAATGTAAAATAAATTTGCTGGATATGATTGCTTAGGATTATACCGGACTACGTTGAGAAGTCATCAGGGCTGATTGTAGGTGAAGGATAAAAGGCTAATTTGGGGGGTAAACGTAAACTTTCGGTTTTGAGTTCGATCTCTAGTGGAAATAAAGCTATTGCTACTTGGCTAGATGACATAGAGCTATGTTTCAAGTTTCATTTGATAATTTGGAATCGGATTATTCATTGCTACTGTCTTTTTGGAGAATTAGCTGAGATTCGACACAAATGTCTCTGATTAATTAAAAAATATTTGTAATGTGTACAATTTGGTAAGAAAACCACACTAAGCGCCTGACTGGTTTTTCCGTTACAACCCGCGAATGCAACTTTTGTGTTGGTAGCGGTTGACAGTGTTTTGAAACAATCATACAAACCGTTACAAATTGCTCCAAACCGCTCTGAACCTCTTAAAATCAAAATCTGGTTCCAGCTAGCGTTTGCGGTTGCGGATAGAAAAATAAATATAAAATTATTTTCAAAAATATTTTAAAATTTTAAAATGGAAATATTATAAATAAAAATATATACATATTTTATATCTATTCTATTAAAATAGAATCATTCTGAAAAAATCTACTTATACAAGTTGTTTGGACTCTTTCATTAGATTACTAATATTTTGGTCTTACCTTAAATTTATACTAACAATATGTTACCATATATTTCTCTAACAATAATTTAATCACAACTTATTATTTATTAGGCCCACATTTTTAATACACGTTGATATCAAATCCTAACCACTTCTATATTTTATTTGGTAGACCTTATAATACACAAAAATATGGAAATGCTCCTGCAATGTCAAATGTTTGCCTAACGTGTTTTTAATGTTTCTCTTTAACTATGGACAATGGAGAATGCAATATATATGATGTCAATACTCTTATTCAAATTTGACTTATTCACATAAAAACCATTAGTGTTATAGAGCACATAGACTATTATTACTTTTGATACATGCCACAAGGTCCACAACTAACTCAAGATTCATTTTGGACTATAAGAATTAAATCAATATTTTGGTCCACTTTGTATTTTTGTAGGCTACATGAATAGATAACAAAACACTGTTTTCATTATTATTTTTATCTCACCATCTTTTTAAGTTTTAAATAAAAACTAAACCCAATACCAAAAACACCTAAACCCTATATAGATTATATGTAATCTCAAAACTATAATTTTTTAAACTTAATAAATCTATATATTGTCAGATTCATGAAATATTATATGATATAATTAATGGTTCTCACAAATTATTAAATTCTTCCAAATGAATTTTAATTTAAAATAAAATATATAAATAAATGCAAAAACATATATTTTCGTGACTATTAGCTTTTTTACAATTAATCTACCAAATTGATTTTGTATCATGTTGATATGGTTCTCGCAAAACATTTTAAAATTTAGATGAGATGTACACATTTATTCTTTTGTCTAGCAACTTACCAAACATACCTATTTACTGTTAATAAATATATCCTACCAACATTAAGAATATAAATATTCAAATTTATATCGATCATAAATGCTATATATTAGAATAGATTTTGAAGATATTTTAGCTAAGAAAAATATTCTGAATTGTATCACTTTATTGGTACTCATACATTCATTTCTTACGTAATTAAATTTACTAAAATTATATATATATATATATATATTCCCTTAAAATTATATACATGGTTGAACTGTTGTTCATATCGCTGATTATATAAGTTTTTTTCTTGACAAAACATACTTATATTGTTATACAATATCTTATAATCTAAAATATGAATATAATTTATTACAGTTTTGTAAGAATTAATGTAAGTTCTATATTCTGGTTTTCAACGTGTGTAAACGGTTCTACATGATATATATATATATATATATATATATATATATATATCATTTGTGATCTATTTTAAAATAATTATACATACATCATAACACATATTCATATATTTATAATATACTTTACTTTTAAAATATAAAATTTCAAAATATTAAAGATGAAATAATAAATTTTGATTTATAGTTTAAAAATATTGTAAGTCATAATATTTATAAATAAAATTAATGTATTTTGTTTGATAAAAATAAATTGTTAACAGTTAGCTAAAATAGGTTAAACAAAGAGACTCATAATACGAGTCAATTTATATGGGATTTTATCGGATCAACCAATATTGGATAGTGGGTCAATGATAGATTTTTACGTTTTAACCGAGTTTTATCAGATTTTTATATATAAGGTTTTAACAAAATTTATACCAGATTATATATGAATCACATGATTTACTTCTGAGACTGTAAGTTTGGGTCACGTATGAAAACACTGCTAAAACTATTAAAAATTCTACAATTATATACTATTAGATTAGCTCAAAATCTGCCAAGTAAAATTTTTGTCTCATCAACTCAACAAATATAACTCTTACAAAAAACACACAAAATGCAATGATGACGTTGTAACATATAACTCTTACAAAAAACACACAAAATGAAATGATGACGTTGTAACATAAGAATGTACGTATAAATTCTAAAATAAAATATTTTATAAATTATATAATTTTGTAACTTAATAATGTACTTCGAAACATCAAAACTAAAATAATAATTCATATCAAACATTATTATTACTTGGAAAAAAACCCGCGCTTTTGAAGCGCGGGTCAAAATCTAGTATTAATTAAAATTCCCAAACAATATCAAATTTTGCTTTATAAAAACTTTAAACTAACTATTTATTAGAATTTTTTAACATTTATACACACACATATATAAAATATACACATAAAAAATGAAATAAAATATTTTTAAAAAAAATTTAATAAAAATCTTCATAACAAATTTTATTAAAATTATAACTTTCAACTAATTTAATTTTTTATAAATAAACATAATATTTTTATTAATCATATTATATTGATAATTATTATATTTTATTACAATAGTATGTTTTTTATATTTTTTAATGTTATAATATGTTAATATGTGTGATTTATTTATTAAACCGCTGCAATATCTTATAATCAACCAGTCACAAATATCCCGCAAGCGCAATAATTTTCAAACGTTGTATCAGTCATACAAAACGCTTAATAACGTTTGAAAACTGCAACTACCCGCATCCACAAACTCCCGTACCCGCAATCGCAACCGTTGCGTTTAAACCATTAGGACCCTAATACGAAGGTTGTTGATTATAGCTTCTTTGGCCCAGGGAAGGTTGAAACAACGTGCCATACATTAACCATACATTAATTGAATGTCGTGTGTTGTTGGAGTGCGAGACATATAGTTTTCACGTTCTTCCATATCACCGACTTTGTTCCTGTGTGTTACCTTCTACACAAGTGCTCTCTTCTTTTTAACATAGAAAAGATTAGTACACGTTATGCAATAGTGGAGTCAGCTAAGGTATCATTCAATTGTAATAATGTAAATTGGTTTCCATAACTCAGTACGTTAGTTTGCAAAGTAACATTATGGTTTTGACCAAGTCAACAAACTTTAATTGACATGATGTCCCATTAATAAAATTCAAATTCAAATTCTAAGCCAAATATCTAAAGTGATACATTTGCTAAATATTTTATACTTAGCCGAATTTAAAGTTTTATAAGCTTTGCATATTATTCATTTTGAAGATTTATTTATCGTTCAACACAATTTTGATATTGACAAACAAATACACTAACTCATAGTGTTTTTTTAACATTGAAATTATCATTCTAAAGTAGGGGTGAAAACTCCGGTGAGAACATGGCCTCAAATGTTTACAAACCAATGTAACAAATTAAGAGCAACAAACCACATCAACAAAATTCAAAAAGTAACAACCACCAATAGGTGGTAATACAGTCAACACTCTTTGCAATAAAGAGGACAGCAAAGGAGGCAAGTTATGGGGGGGGGGGAACGTAGCCGATTCCTGTGCTAACAGATGATGGAGCCAAGAAGATCCACATGTAGCTACATAGGATTGGAGTCGTTGATCAGAGATAACACTATGAGCAATCAAAGTAGCCATTCTGTTACCTTCTTTCTCTACATGATCTAGCCTCCAGTCCGAAAAGAAGTTAAGACACTGAAGAATCTCTGAGACCAATTGATTGACATAAGGAATTGATGAACTTCTGCTGAAAGCTTCTCTAAGTACACCAGGCGAGGTTTTAAACATCGCCTCGTCAATCTTTAAGCTAACCATAGCTTCCACAGACCACTATAGTGAAATGAGATCCGCCAACAAAGCGGTATCTGATTCACTAAAGGATCTTCTCCTATGAAACAGCACGGAACCTGCAGTATCCCTAACAATCCAAGTACCACCGCTATGACTCGCACTGGAAACCCAAGAAGAAGCGATATTGCACTTAACCCAATTACCAGGAGGTTTAGACCAAACCTGAGAGCGTAGATTCTGGTCTACAGAAGAGGAGACCATATCTTGCGTCGAGATCTGAAGATTTCTCCATATTTCAGCTTCTGTCTTAGCCTTATCTAGAATCACAGCTGGATCCAATCTCGTATGTTCAAAGTAAAAGTTATTTCTAGTCTTTCATATATGCCGTAAGATCCAGGGGAATCGGTGGCCCACTTCAGGCAGTAGATTTTTATTTTTATTGCAAGATATCAAATGCTGCCGGTTGAGAAAAATAAATCAAGACCACGAGCCCGAGGGAGGCATAGGAACAGAGGACAATACCCAAACAGCCTGCGCAAAGTTGACCCTTTTTTAATAATAACCACATGATAAGAAAAAAGAAAAATAGAAGTCTCCATTCTTAAAAAATGAATCTTTTATGTGTATAACACATGGTCTTTTATAAGAAAAAAGAAGATGAAACGTGTCTCGGGTTGTGTATGGTCGAAATATGTGAATGAACAATATATAATGCGATCATTAGCAAATTAAACTTATAAATTTTTGGTCCAAAAAAACCTTGTAATTATATATATTATCAAACTATCTGTGATTTTGCTAAAACACCAAAAAAGAAAGAAAAGAACTTGAGTGGAGATGAAGTTTCGAGAGGGCTTGGCAAAAATCAATAAACGTTGATAAAACAAATCCAAAACGCTGCGTTTAATAACTTCCTCATAAGTCATAAGCACTCTTTTCTTCTTGAAGCGAGACACAAGTTCCCATCAGTTAGATACATCAAAGAATCGCTTTCTTTCTCTCGTCACGCTCCCTCTCCCTCTCAAGGTTTCTCGAAAGAAGAGCTTCATCTATCTTATTCATACGTCTCTACTTCGTCTTCATCTTCTTGTAGAATTCTTAGCGTCCTGTTTGAAGTACCCAACGGAACGCATTGGTGCAAGAAGATGGACCGAATGAGTGGTCTAGCAGATGAAACGCTGAACGTGATCATGGGCTTTAATGGTGCAAAGGAAGATGCACGTGTGTTGACTCTTGCAAAAAGATTCAGGAACCTACATACCATTGTAGGATCACTCAACTTCGACGACATAAATGACTTTCATGGTACGTTCTCCGAGTTTGTAAGTGAGAGATTGGGTTTGCTGGAAGATAATCAATTTGTAAGGAGGTTCTCGTTGAAGGCAAGAGCTATTCTTGATCCAGCTGACATCGCACAGTGGTTACGTGATGTGTTGAAGCGTGGGGTGGTGGATGTTAGTTTACACATTCATGGTAATAATGGTGCTCCACTTCCCTTGGAGTTGTTCAATAGCAGTAGTGTTGGTATGCTTAGACTAGGGCGTCACTTGGTGATCAGTGAAGTCCCCGCAACTGCTGCTCTACCCGCCCTTGAAACTCTTGTTCTCGACTCTGTCCGCTTCCATGCCTTTGGTGATTGTGCGTTTCAGGCGTTTCTGTCAGCTTGCCCTACGCTTAAAGATCTAACAATAAATGGTTGGTTTTGGGAAACGTGGAGATGGGGAGGGATGTTGTCTAATAATTCTCTTCAACGACTTACTATTACTCGTAGAATGCAAGGTGGGTTTGATGGCCTTGATTATCAGGAGATTAGTTTCCAAACTCCAAGTCTCAGATACCTAGACTACACCAACTTTGTTCCTGATGCCTATACAGTGGTCAACTTGGAGTCACTTGAAGAAGCTAAACTATATCTTCAGGTGGTGGAAGATAGGGAATGGTTTGGAGAACTTTTAGAGGATCCTGACCGTTTATCAAGTAATCCCACAAACCTCATTGAGGGGATAAAGAATGTAAAGTCCCTAACATTGTCATCTTCGTCTACTTTTCAGGTATGTCTTTGATAATGGAATTGCATCTTAAGATTCGTAGGATGTTACATATATGATGGGCAATGTTTGATGAACTTACTTGCGCTGACTAGTTAGTTGATTTTCACTGATTACAGACGCTTTACTTCTTCCGTGAATCAATTCCCTTGTTTGAAAACCTGCATCACTTAACTATGAGACATAGTGACATGCGAGTTTGCTGGCGATTTCTTCCCTTTTTGCTTAGCAAGACTCCAAATCTCAAGACCCTTCACATCGAGGTAAGTTCCTTGAATTATCAAAACCATTGAGATGATGATATACTTTCAAATCTTCAATAGTCTTCCCTTGGTGCTGCAGGGAGGTTTGCATTACGCTCAAAAATCTGAGTCACTTGATTATGTTTGCGAGTGTGTTTCCGAGTATTCTTGTCTATCGTCGTGTGCTGTGGAGTTCATGGATATAAACATGTGGGACGATGGTGCTGAAGGAGAAATGGAGCAAATAAAGCACTTCTTAGGCAAATTAGCACATCTTGAACTGCTCAAAGTTCACTCATTGGGAGGCATAAGTGACGAGGAGAAGTTAAGAATCACCAATCACCTGCTCATGCTTCCAAGAGCATCTCCCAAGTGCAAGGTGGAGATCTCTTTTCGTTGATACTACCAACTCAAACATGAAGGCTGATCTCTGATTCTACTACTTCAACAAGTCATTAATTATCGGTTCACTTTTAACACTAGTTACTCTTTTGTTTTCTGTTATTGGACATCTTTTAGTCTGATCTTGGCTACATTCTAGGCATTATTGTTTGTAACGAAAGTCTCTCTGATGGTTTTGTTTTTAACTGATCATATGAACGTCAATCCAAGTAGAGTTTACTGATAGACCCGTTGAGAAAGATTTTATTAAATAATTAAAACTTAAACGAAGGGACATTAAGGTATTATTGGCTACAGAAAGAATTCAAACCAGAACTACTAATAGTTAACGACTTCCAACTTGCACTTTGGTGAAGCTCTCGGGGCCATCCTCAGATCCTCGAAGACTTGAGAGAGATGCAAGTCCTCCTCTAAGGAGGCATCCAAGTCTAATACGATGGCCAGTTGTTCAAGCAAAGGCATTTTCTTGAGGAAATGCTTGACTAATGACATCTCTCCACAAGTTGCACCAAAGTTTAATATATTCAAGATCTTCACAGGACAAGATGATAAACACGAAGAAGAAGACCAAGGAGAGATACAGTCACAAGCATCTCCGCATCCATCCGTGACACGGTGGTACAGACCCTGAGGAAGGAAGGGGCATAAAGACACGGTAACATACAAATTGTTAAAACATATATAGTTTGTGCGTGTTCTGCATATAACTTACATGGAAGACGAGAGTTTGTAGACTGGGGCAGTTGATGAGCAAGAGAGGCAAGGCATGCCATCCTCGTTCATCGTCACTTTCAATAGATAAATGATTCAAATTGTGGAATACCGGAACCATCTTACAAAAGTCTGCAATCACCTGAAAACATGTACAACATAAATAAAACTAGTTGGACCATGCAATGAAATGCATGAGTAACAACTAATAATTAATTAAATTAAAGGGAAGAAAGAGAAAACCTCAAGCGTATCAGAAGTTAAGTGCAGGGTTTGGACATTATGTATTCCCATGATAAGATTGGTGGCATCCCAAGGAGCTTGAAATTCGTCTGAATCTCTTGCACGCATCTGACCTTGGTTCGGTCCAACATCGAGCCTAGCTTCGACGAGTGAATCCAATTTGACAAGCGGATAGTTCAACGCAACAAAATCTGCGTAGTTTAAGTAGATGAGGTTTGGAGTATCAAATGAAACATAGCGAGGCTTCTGGGTACCAAAGTGAGCGGGTACGACCAGGGGCTCTCCAAGGTTATCACTGCTCAAGATTAAACAAAAAAAAAGTTGTGTTAAAAGTTCCCAACAACATGGAGGTTTACAAAAAAAATGTAACTTTGCTATTACATATGACTTCACTTACCTATCTTCCTCATCTGGACCGTGCCGTAACATATAGTCCGATTCATGGTAATAATGTTCACAATCAATAGTTAGTCTCTTGAGGGTCGAGGAAGACACTGATGCACCCGATTTCCAACCGTGCCATTTTATACAATTTACAATCAACTCCTCAAGCACGGGACATTTAGATAGAAGCCGAGCAAATATGACATCTCCATAATGACGACTGATATCAATGGAAATGAGATGCAACGTTCTAAGTTTTGTAAAGATAACGTCTTCACGAAACAAACTGTGTTGGAATGGACCGAGTCCTCCACATCCTACTTTTAACTTAATCAAGTTTTGGCCATGGAAGAAGATATTAGGATGAGTGCATGTGTGTAGTAGGCGCGAAGGGAAGAGTAATATTAAGGTAACATCTGTTGCTCCACGCCTCAGAGCTTTCACTACCCAGTCCCCAACAAGATAGCTGTCTACACCTTTATGGCATCTGACAGAGAATTTCGTAATGGGAGAATTGGAGTGAAGAGCAAGAACTCTGTTCACAAACTCCATGAAACTAGTCCGTTCGCATTCTTCGGGTCTTTCATCAGGCATAAAGGTGGAGTCATCAAGATCAAGACTAGGTATTAATGTAAACAAATCTCGCCAGCTCTTGGACAGAACCGATGTTAAAGCTGCATCTTTTGTTGAGAGGAAAGACAAGATGTGACAACGTAGAACCTCTGGTAATTTGTTAATTGCACCTCCAACTTCGTTTTCCTTTCCATTCTTCCTCCTTTTGAGATCCATATTTGTTGATTTAAATCTCCACTTGAATAGGTGGGTACTTATTAATTTATAACAAGCACACCAATTCCTAAACGAATTAGGACTGCACAATCCTAAAACTAAAGCCAAGTACAATTAGGCATAATCATCAATCAAGGATATTATGATAGTACATTTAATAATTATTGTAATCATTTATATTGATGATTATCCTTATATATACTATGTACAATTTCCTAACAATAATAATAATAATAATATATATATATATATATCTTTATATATAAAAGAGTGTTTATTCTCTCCTGGTAAAGCCACGTCCTCTGCCACATAGATAAGTAGAACTGTTTTAAGCCGACACGTGTCACATACGAACGAATCTCATCGTCTCACTAAAGGCGAATCTTGATGGGCTTTCGTACTCCTCCGCCATTATCAGAGATTGCCATGATGAAGAATCTCTTCCTAGGGTTTTCAAAACATCGTTTGCTCTTCTCTTAATCAACCCAAACGCCACAGTTACAGATCCATCGCTTAAACGCTTCTTTAATTCATCAACCATGATCCAGTCTTTTAATGCAAATCTCTCTTCTCCAGGACGGTCTATTTGTTAGTATAAGTAAGTATGCTTTCCTCTTCCATAATCCCTTAATTTTCTTCTTCTCTTTTTGATTTTCCATGATTTCATCAACCTAACTCCAATTTCATCGACAAGTTCCGGAAGCAATCAGAGCGGTTCGGCACCGAGATCTTCACGGAGACAGTCACCAAGGTCGATATGTCCTCGAGGCTGTTCAATCTCTTCACCGATTCGAGAACTGTGCTCGCCGACGCCGTCATCTCCACCGGAACGGCTGTGCTTAAACGGATCTGGCGAAGGCGCTGGTGGTTTATGGAACCGAGGGATATCGGCATGTGCTGTATGCGACGGCGCCGATCTGATCTTTAGGAACAAGCCTCTGGTAGTTATCGGCGGCGGAGACTCGGCGATGGAGGAGATGAATTTCTTGACCAAGTATAGATCTAAGGTTTATATAATCCACAGATGCGATACGTTCAGAGCGTTGAAGATCATGCAGCAGAGGGTGTTGTCGAAACCTAATATTGAAGTGATTTGGAACTCTTCGGTGGTGGAGACGTATAGAAATGAAAACGGGAAAGGTGTGCTTGGTGGTTTGAAGGTGAAGAACGTTGTTACTGGTGATGTTTCGGATTTGAAAATGTATGGGTTGATCTTTGCGATTGGTCATGAGCCGGCAACGAAATTCTTGGATGGGCAGCATGAGCTTGATGAGTATGGGTATGTGGTGACCATGCCTGGTACCACTAAGACGAGCGTTCTTCTCTGCGAGGCTGTGGATTTATAGCTATATAAAAGGTTAGCTTTCATCCTCAGAAATCCTAGAAACACTAGAAATTTATGTTTATTTTGAATGACTAACTCATCTATCTCTTCAAATTCTTATTAGGTTTTCTAAGAAAGTTTAGATCCTTTATTGGTTTCTTGCTATTCTCCTTCTGTCAACTTATTTGTTTCTAATTCCCATTCTTGGGCTCTTTGAGTTACTGTTAGTTTCTTATAATGGTTCGTTTATGATTTGCAGGACCCTCCAGTTCCTATGCCAAAAGATACAAATTTGGATGTAATTAGAGTCTTTGTTGGTAAGCAATCCAACACTCAATGTATTTTTTATCTATAGGCTTTTCTTATATGATGTTTCAGATGTCTTAAAAATAAATGTTTTTTTTTTCTGTGTACATGTAAAAAACCATCCGATTCTCATATATTACAAAGCCTCAGAGGTAATAAACAGACATCAACTTCTTATTGCGTTTCATTTTTATTTTTAGAAGTTATTAAAAGACTAAAAGACATTTTTGGTGATCTTTTATATGATTAGTTATTTGCAAGACATGTTTTGATGGTTATGGCGAATTCAATATGACTGCAGCATAGAACAAGCCGTTGGTGGGGTGTTTAAGAAAGAGCTCATCAGTCCGTATAACAACTTGCTTAGCTGTAGGTTCTTTTCTCGAAAACAAACTCCTCTGTTCATCATCATTAAAATGTATATTAACATTTGAAACTTTCTCTTTAAGGTGGGATTGTTATAAAGATGGTTGTTGAAGGTGAGTAACCATATGTTGGATGGGAGAAGAAGCGAATAAGCAAGTACAATTTGAGAATATTATAATGTAAATAGATACAAATCCAAATTATTCTAACTAACCAGCAAGAACATATGAGAATACATATTCTGACAAACTATAGAAATTATATTTAGATAAATGAATTAAAACAAAAATGTTATGATCAAAATGAGATGTCCCAAAACTAACGTTAGCAAATTAATTGGATCGTGGAAAAACTTTTGTGTAGAAACTGAATATTAAAATATTTTCTTAAGAGTATCAAATGAAAACACAATCAGACAATGCATAGCATACAATTCTCATGTTTTATCAGTTTCATGCGGACGGAAAAATATATTTTTTAAAAAGTGAACCTCACAAAATCATTTTTATTTGTGTGAAAATTATGAAAAAATACAACTAATAATTCACATATAATCAGTACAAATATCTTTCAGAAATTGGCTAGGAAATAAATATAACAAAATCTAACAAATAAAACCATAAATATCTGATAATAATACATAAAATAACCAAACTACTTAAAGACATATTATAAAAAAAACATAATATCAATAATAAATATGAAAAATTACAAGAGAAAAAAGTAGAAAATTTATTTAAGATATTATTTTACACATTTTATCAAACATAAGCTAACGAGAAAAGTGAATCTCATAGCACTTTTCTCCTTTTTGTTCACTAAACTGAATATAAGGAAAATAATTAATAATTAATACAATTGTTATAAAAATATTACGGAAAATAAAATAAACTTCGTAAAAGAGTAATAATAACAATAAACTCAAGTAATAGGTAAATTCCCTATACATACCATACTACACTACTTATACCACCGTTTTGAAAAATAAATTAAAACATTTAAATAGTTGGGTGTACACGAATATCAATTTAATTCCTTTAATGACCCAACCCCTAACATCGATAACTAGATACAAACCCAAAACTTAATGACAATATGTCTTTCAGACGATAACTTGCCGATTCACTACGTCAAAAGCATGCAAGAGTATTTTCAAAACAACAACATAAACTTCAGGTTCCAAAATCTGCAAGCAACAATGGTTGGTTCATACAACAATGAAATTTACCTATAGGGCATAAAAATATTATGCAAAGGAGAGCCCAATATCAGTAAAGCATGCTCGGATGGAAACTAATAAAAACAAAGTTTACCAATGCTGGAGACGCATCAAAGAATCGTTTCACGGGGTTGAAGTAACCAAACTACCATGCTATTCAAAAAATTTAGGAATACAAAATCAATGATTATATACCCGCCCCAACAACATTAAAAAAGCACATGCGACACCTACTAATATGATATATACATATAAAAATTGTTTACCTAAAATTAAGAAATAGATGTAAAGTATTGTGACCAAATATGTGTCGAAAATTAAAAAAAAAAGAATTCAAAGTAAAAAAAAAAAGTCTAGCATAATCCCATAATCAAAATAAAATAAAATTAAATAGTTGTATAGTGTTTTCTCAAAAAAAAAGTTGTATAGTGCAAAAAAATACCACACTGTACAACAATCATACAAAGAACACGTAAGATCTGACATGATAATAGATAACTTAACATAAGACAAACAAACTAAAATAATTACTCCACTAAAATAAAAACTGAACAATGCTCTATTCAGACAATCATAACTATTGTATATGAAATTTAGTCAACAATGACTTTGATGCTCAATCTTCTAATAAAAAGCAAAAAAAATCACGGATAGGATGACTAACACAATATATATATATATATATATATAAACCAAACTCTTGACGTTGAAAATAATTATAAAAAAATATAATTTAACAAATTTAAAACACTCTCAGTGAAAATATACCGTAATATAATTATATATATCACACGTCAAGCATATATATATATATTAGAGCTGAAGTTTAAGAAGAGTGTAATAAATATGTCAAGAACCATCAGTAATTGCCAAATGGAGACCTGAAAAATGTTTACACGTGTCCACCTTGGTCGGGTCCTTTCCTACGCATTGAGAAACAAAAATATATTTACAACAGTCTGATGCTGAACATGTCTTCTTGCTGTGTCGTCTTCGTAGAGACTATCCAGCAGAAGGTTGTCAAATCTTCATGTGATTTACAACATATTACTATAAATAATAATATATAACTCTAAGTCCCGGAATGGCTATACTATGCTCATTCGAGGCTTGACTATCCCGATACCTTATTTTCACTGTGTGCTGGCTACAAAATTCACACAGTGAAAATCTTGCATGCAGCCATGGTGTTTTAATCTTTCTCTACGATGGGACTAAGATCTTCAAGCATATAAAGGTCTCTTTTGGTTGCTTCTTGCCCAATCAACTTACTGCTTTTAATATCCTGAAACTTAACATCATCGGGACTAAAGATAACATTGCATTGAAGATCAGTGGTGCATCTTTTGACAGATAAAAGATTAGAAGTAAACTCAGGCATGAAAAATGCTTTTGAATCCTTCTCAAACAGTTTTAGTTTACCAATTCCTCTAATAGGAATTCTATCTCCATTAGCAATCATAACATATCCATGAGCCGCTTCTATGTCTTTAATCAGGTTATTATCACTAATCATACGATGAGATGCACCAGAATCAATGATCAAAGGTTTATGCATGTTCTGCGATTCTGGGAAACCCGAATCACCAGTCATTTTTCTGATGTTAGCACCAGTCATTGTTCTGGTACGGTCCTCTCGCGTCTTCTGCGATTCTGGGAAACCCGAGGGGGAGGATAACTGATGGGATTGGACATGCTCCTTTTTGATTCAAAAGGTTTGCGTCCTGAAAATCCATCGCCTCAACTCTTGATAAATGATTCAGTAGATAAAGGATTATCTACATGTTTCTTTATTAAAAATCTTCCTATGAACTGAGTTTGCCTTCGGTTTTGCATTGACCGGGATTAGTTTCGTCGGTTTGTATTAGTTTATTTTAAAACCGGTCTGATCAAACCAATAATAAAGGAATCGAACGACTTTGGCCTTGGCTATTTGCGTCCCTACAAATACACATCACATTTATGATTCATAAATATTTTTTTATTTATTGTTTTAATTCTAATAAATATTATATCTCACAAATATTTTAAGTTTTGTTTACAACATTTAACTTTACACATAAAATTAAATAAAACTTAAAATTTTTTTTTAAAATATTTAAAACTAGATTTAGATAACAAAAAAACTTAACAAAAAAAACTTTTTTAAAATACATGAAGAAATAACTATTAGACAGATTTAAATATTACAACAACACCAATAGTCCAATTTTAAGGTAACTAATAGACATATTTGAAGGTAAGTTTGATCTGGAACCTCCAAAATTTCCAAATATTGTCTAATATTTTTTTGTGTGTAACTGAAGATGGTTGTTGTTGTTGATGATGTTTTTTCGTACAATTCTTTCTTATTCATATTGAATATATTCACGAGTATTAATAGCATCGATAAAATTTAGTCTTTTAGCAATATTTTATGTTTTTCTTTTACTTCTTGTTCTAATCTAATGTATTTACAAGTATTAATATCACCCGATATCAACAATTATTTTATGTCTAATCTACAAATTAAAAATGAAGAGAGTCATTTTTACTTCGAAATGCATTAGTAGATCATATATGCATTACGAAAATCACTTTATGGAATAATATGGTATTTTTCTTGAAGTTTAATATTAATTAAGTTATTTTGTTTAAAATTTTATATTTTAATAAAATATTTTATTAAATATTATTGTTGTAATATGTTTATACATGTGCTAGTTATTTACAAAAATTTTATGAATTCAAATTAGTTATGACAAATATAAGGACCATATTATAAAATACAAATAGTTTTGAAGTTGAGTTTGAAGTTTTGCTTTTGGAGAAAAATACTTTTAAACTTCAAATATAGAGTTTTGGAAACTTTAAAATAGAGTTTTTTTTTGGAGAGGCTCTAAAGACAAGTTCTCCTTCTAATTTCGTATTCCAAGGTTAGTGAGAGTTGAAGTCATTTTGCTTGTTTAATTAGTTTTGGTTTAAAATTTTCAGATTTTCCGCATCAAAACCTGGTTTGAGTGGCTTCTTAGCTTTTCATATACATGAGTAAACAAACGCAAGACAAGGATTGCTAAAAGTGGTTAACTTTGACCAAGCAGCCAATGGAGCCAGTGGCCTCATCTTCTTCACCATAACTTGGTTCTTCTTCTCTACCCTCAGTGAGCTTTGAACAATAGTGGATTCGTAAACTTTATCGAACGCCTCCTCTCCAAACGATCCTCATCATGAACTTCATTTTGATCAAACCGGTTCATCTTGATACCGGTTATGCTATCCGGTTCAATAACCGATATATGAATTTGAGGTTATCCAAGGCTTAGCTTTTCCTTAGTGGTTTCAAGCTCTGTTTCGAGAAGGTGAGACAAAACCTTTTTTTTTTCTTCTATGGCTTATTTAACAGACCGGAATGGAGCTTTTTTAGTTGTATGAGTTTGTGGTGTCCATCAGTCCATGCCATGACAAACGATATATCAAATTACTTACTTATAAAGAAAATCATCACCCAACTACTGTTGTAAAACTGATGGTGGCAACTGATAAATTATGTATAATTGACTACGTTATGATTAGATTATGTGATGGTTCCACTATATACTGGGATTTCATTTTTAAAAATAATCTGAAGTTGTTATTTTTCTTTTAGAACAGAAGAGCACTAAAAGAAAAAGAAACTTTTTCATTGTGCATTTTTTTATTTTACTCGATTAGAAAAAGAGAATACAGGTTTAAACATGTATGTGTTGGGCGGCTTTTACTACACACAAAAAGTAACTTTGCGGAGATAAGAGATACGCAGAGAGAGTAGAGACTAGAGAGGTTCGTTGGAACGTGCTTCTGTTATTGTGACAACGAACTTTCTCTTGTTCGTCTCAACTGTGTTTAGATCACTCTTTCATGACCAAAAATACAAAGGCAGCCCAATACAATATTGGGGAAATTATTGATTGATTAGGGGACTCTTCTTCTTCAGTAGCAAACTTTTTTGGCCTCTACAATCTCATCATCTTCACTGTTGTACACAAATCTACTATGTTTCCCTGCAAATTCAGCTCGAGTCATCTCCACCTCTTCTTCTTCATCCCATAGTGCTGGCTTATCCGTGAAATCAAAAAGCAAAGAACGACTTATGCTCATACTCATTTCTTCCTTCTCTTCAAATATCTCACTTTTCTTCAAAGTCCGATTAACATAGCTTACTTGAGATGTTCTCAAGTGTCCGGCGACAACGGGAGATGCGATCTTAATCTGCACTTTATCATCTGAAAAGTTTGGAAACAGGGGAGTGTTTGCTGGAGTTGGGGCGAGAAGTCTCATCGGGGAAGTGACGAGATGGATGAAAGGGAGAGGCTTTATTGAATGTGTGAGCTCTGTTCCTTCTTCGACCTTTTCCAAAAGGGTTTTGACTTGTCCTCTCAGAAGAGCTTCACCAGAACCAGGCGTGCTCTTGATGATTCTGCTGTTCTGTCTCTTACACACGAACCCTGAAGGAGGAGTCTGCATCGCTAGACCCACGATCGGTGAGTCGTTGGTTATGTCCATGAGTGCCGATCTGTCTTCTTGTGCGTTGATGTTCTTCCTTTGAGAGAAGCTTGAGTCCTCTGTTCTTCCTGAGCCAGAATCGAAGAGAAAAAGTTAGATTCAGAAAGAAAAAGATTATCGAAACAGAACCTTTCTATCAATATTATTAATATGCTTTAAAGAAACTACTTTGGAAAGAAAAACATACTCAACGAATCAGAGTTGTTGGTAGGAAAGATAGCCTGAGATCCAGTGACTCTTCTTGATGATAATGGAGTCTCCATTTTGATTTTGATCCTTTTTTGTAAGATGACAACAAGGAAAGCTGTACTGAGAGACCAATTAAATCAAATCTCAATTTGAGAAAGGGGCAAGAAAGAATTAAAAAGGCAGACCAGACTGAGAGAAACAAGTGTGAGGCTCTTAAGTCGCATCGTCCCAGTATTAAAAGGCGTGGGGGAAAAAAAGGTTGCCGTTAGAAAGTTCTTCAGAAAAAAAGAAAGTAGCCGTTGCGTCTAAACGGAAAGGAAGGAGCCGTAAACCAATGTAAACTAGCCGTTAGGTTGATATGGGCTTTGACTAATTTAGACGGCTTGTATTTAAGCCCAGCCCGTTTATCAACCTGTTATAGACCAAAGTTAAACTTGGGATTTGGTCGTCGGTTGATCTGGATTTTCGGTACTATTGCTCTTAAAGTCTCATTTGTTTAAAAATATAATATCAAATATGATTATCTACTTGAAGAGATAATGTTTATCTCTTATTTTGTCTTGTAGTTTGTAGTCGGTTAAATAGACCGACCTCTTCTCCCTATAAATACCTTTGTGCTCTCCTTTGTTATAACATATACTAGGATAAGACCCGCGCCTTGCGCGGAATTAAGTTATTATTTTTATTATATTTTGGAGAATGAAACAATAGTTTGGCTTCATTTGGATTACGGGTGTTCAACCCGGATATCGGGTTAGTTTCGGTTCGGTTCGGTTTTTTTCGGTATTTGGTTAGTAAAATATAACTACTATTCTAAATCAATATTTACTTTGACTTTAGTCTTTCACATACTTTTGAAAGATTTCAACTGGACGACTAAATTGATCAGCCAATCTTGTTGCTTTAAATCATTAGTGTTTATATATATATATTATTTAGTTTGAATATTTATTAAATAAAAATTCATATGCGTTATATTTTATGATCATTTGTAACTTATTATAACAAAAAAATAATCTATTGATCACAAAATTTTCAGAGTAGGAATATTCAAATTTCTAATAATATATAGACGTTTTGAAAAATTCAAATATAACATATAAAAAAAATATAAATGTTTTTATTATATATTTAATGTGATTTTTTAATATCTTTCAATAATATAAAATTAAAAAAAAGAACTAAGATACCAAAATTGTTATCAAATATTTATTATTCATAATAATTAATTTTCATATATACGTTAATCATATTAGGTAATTTCGTAGCTTCTAATTAAGGAAAGTGCAAAAAAAATTTTGGTAGATTATTTATCAATTCGATAGTTAGTTTAATAAAAAATATAATGTAAGTCAAGATGGACCAACCTATTTTTCTAAGAATAGTATATTTTATATAGTCATTTATTAAATGAGAATTTATAATCATACAGTTCTATGATCATTCATATCATTTTATAACTGAATATTTAAATCATCGATAACAAAATTTCAATGTGAAATCTTTAATAAGTTTATAATTTATAAATGTTTTTGAAAATTCATTGAAAGTTTTAATATTAAAATATTTATGTAATCTTATGGTATATAGTATAATATATATATATATATATATAAATATATATGTTTTATTATTAAATGATATTTTTTACTCATATGGTTTTAAAATAATGTGTATCTTCTTATAATATTAAATAAAAGTTCATATTAATACAATTTTATGATCATTTGTAACTTATTATGACAAAAAAATAATCTATTGATCACAAAATTTTCAGAGTGGGGATCTTCAAATTTCTAATAATTTATAGACGTTTTGAAAAATTCAAAATATAACATATAAGAAAAATTATAAATGTTTTTATTATATATTTAATGTGATTTTTAAATATATTTTAATAATATAAAATTAAAAAAAGAACTAAGATACAAAAATTGTTATCAAATATTTATTATTCATTATAATTAATTTTCACATATACGTTAATCATATTAGGTAATTTCGTAGCTTTTATTTAAGGAAAGTGCAAAAATATTTTGGTACGTTATTTATCAATTCGATAGTTAGTTTAATAAAAAGTGTAATATAAGTTAAGATGGACCAACCTATTTTTCTAGGAATAGTATATTTTGTATAGTTATTTATTAAATAAGAATTTATAATCATACGGTTCTATGATCGTTCATATCGTTTTATAACAAAATATTTAAATCATCGATAACAAAATTTTCAATCTGAAATCTTTAATAAGTTTATAATTTATAAATGTTCTTGAAAATTCATTGAAAGTTTTAATATTAAAATATTTATGTAATCTTATGGTATATAGTGTTTAATATATATATATATATATATATTTATTTTATTATTAAATGATATTTTTTACTCATATGGTTTTAAAATCATGTGTATCTTCTTATAATAAAAATGTTAAACCATTGATCATTAATTTTTAACATAATAATTTTAATAGTTTTAGTCATTTATTGTCGTTTTTAAAAATTCAAAATATAACATATACGAAAAAATCTAAATTTTATTTTTATAGCTAATTTGATTGTTTAATTTATTTTAATAATATAAAATTAAACAAAAAATGATGGAGGAGATATACATTGTTATCAAATCTTTATTATTAAACTCATTAATTGTCATATATATATTAGTCATTTATGGTAATTCCGTAGGTTTTATTTAAGGAAAGAAAATATCATATCATATCATTATATCATATAGTTTGACCAACTTATGTATCTAACAACATATAAAAATTGAATGTGGACCTACTTATTTTTCAATTGAATGTAATTGACTACCTAATTGAGTGCCACCTATGCATTTGGGCCTCTTTTAATTAATACAAAATTGAGGTTACATCTTTTCAAATGTTCCTCAATTAATATATAAGGGATTAGATAGTTAGTTTAATAAATATAATGCAAGTCAAGATGGACCAACCTATTTTTCTAAGAATAGTATATTTTATATAGTCATTTATTAAATGAGAATTTATAATCATACAGTTCTATGATCATTCATATCATTTTATAACTGAATATTTAAATAATCGATAACAAAAATTTCAATGTGAAATCTTTAATAAGTTTATAATTTATAAATGTTTTTGAAAATTCATTGAAAGTTTTAATATTAAAATATTTATGTAATCTTATGGTATATAGTATAATCTATATATATATATATAAATATATATGTTTAATTATTAAATGATATTTTTTATTCATATGGTTTTAAAATAATGTGTATCTTCTTATAATATTAAATAAAAGTTCATATTAATACAATTTTATGATCATTTGTAACTTATTATGACAAAAAAAATAATCTATTGATCACAAAATTTTCAGAGTGAGGATATTCAAATTTCTAATAATTTATAGACGTTTTGAAAAATTCAAAATATAACATATAAGAAAAATTATAAATGTTTTTATTATATATTTAATGTGATTTTTAAATATATTTTAATAATATAAAATTAAAAAAAGAACTAAGATACAAAAATTGTTATCAAATATTTATTATTCATTATAATTAATTTTCACATATACGTTAATCATATTAGGTAATTTCGTAGCTTTTATTTAAGGAAAGTGCAAAATATTTTTTGGTACGTTATTTATCAATTCGATAGTTAGTTTAATAAAAAGTGCAATATAAGTTAAGATGGACCAACCTATTTTTCTAGGAATAGTATATTTTGTATAGTTATTTATTAAATAAGAATTTATAATCATACAGTTCTATGATCATTCATATCGTTTTATAACAAAATATTTAAATCATCGATAACAAAATTTTCAATCTGAAATCTTTAATAAGTTTATAATTTATAAATGTTCTTGAAAATTCATTGAAAGTTTTAATATTAAAATATTTATGTAATCTTATGGTATATAGTGTTTAATATATATATATATATATATATATATTTATTTTATTATTAAATGATATTTTTTACTCATATGGTTTTTAAATCATGTGTATCTTCTTATAATAAAAATGTTAAACCAATTGATCATTAATTTTTAACATAATAATTTTAATAGTTTTAGTCATTTATTGTCGTTTTTAAAAATTCAAAATATAACATATACGAAAAAATCTAAATTTTATTTTTATAGCTAATTTGATTGTTTAATTTATTTTAATAATATAAAATTAAACAAAAAAATGATGGAGGAGATATACATTGTTATCAAATCTTTATTATTAAACTCATTAATTGTCATATATATATTAGTCATTTATGGTAATTCCGTAGGTTTTATTTAAGGAAAGAAAATATCATATCATATCATTATATCATATAGTTTGACCAACTTATGTATCTAACAACATATAAAAATCGAATGTGGACCTACTTATTTTTTAATTGAATGTAATTGACTACCTAATTGAGTGCCACCTATGCATTGGGGCCTCTTTTAATTAATACAAAATTGAGGTTACATCTTTTCAAATGTTCCTCAATTAATATATAAGGGATATGAAAAAAAGGAAAAAAATCAATCTTATAATTCTCTCTCACTCACATCTCACGTCAACTCTCTCTCTTTATTACTCAGAAATAAAACTATATAGAATAATACTTATAAACCTTCTATCTCGGTTACTATTATACAACACGTTATCAGCACGAGGTCCTGACCAACTGAGGCTTATCAATCCGAAAGTTCTTAAACCAGCCGAGGTAATGTTTAAATTTATGTATTTCAATATACTTAATTTATTTAAATTTTATTATTATTTCGGAGTGAGAGGCTGGACCTTCTCCGTTTATTTTTCGGGATGATAGGCGCTGCCTTCCCCGACTGATCGTTATGGTAGGCTATGCCTTCACGATCAGAGAAACACGTGGTAGGCTTTGCCTCCGTGAATAAAAATAAAAGGTCAAAAATGACAGACTAAGTCTCCTCGGACCTTGAAATAAGTAAAAGTCAAAATGGTAGACCATGTCTCCTCGGACTTTGAAAAATGATCAATATGGTAGTCTATGACTACTCGGATCATGTGGTAGGCTGAGCCTCCCGATTTTATTTATGCTATTTAAATTTCTGCAATTTAAATTTATGCAATTTAAGTTTATGCTTTTATTTTATGTCTTTAATTTTTGCATTTAAATTATGCATTTAAATTTCCGTTTTTACTATATTTATAATATTATTCTATGAATACAGTTATCATGTCGAATTTGACAAAGCTCGAAATTAATGCCCTGGATATTACGGGAAATAATTATATGACCTGGGCAGTGGGTGCAAATATGCACCTGAGAGGAAACGGGGTTTTGGAAACCACGATAGTTCAAAAACGGTGTCGGATGAGAAAATGGCTAAAGCCATGATATTTTTACGACATCACATCCATGATGGTTTAAAGGATAAATATATTACGAAAGAGGATCCTTGTGACCTCTGGAAATCTTTAAAAGAGAGGTTCGATCACAAGAAATATGTGATCTTACCGAAAGCTAAACACGAGTGGATCCATCTCCGGTTCCAGGATTACAAAAGTGTTAGTGAGTTTAATTTCGCGATGTTCGGAATTACTTCGAGGATGATGTTATGTGGAGAGAAAATAAGTGATTATGATATGATCGAGAAAACTCTCTCCACGTTCCATCCTGAAAATGTAATCTTGCAGCAACAGTACCGGGTGAATGGATATACCCGTTACTCGGAGTTGATGCAAGTCCTCCTTGTAGCGGAGCAGAATAATCAACTCGTGACTTTAAACCATCGAGCTCGTCCCACTGGATCTGCTCCATTCCCTGAAGCGAATGTTGCATCATCCAGTTATGATAATAGAAGAGGACGAGGTCGTGGACGTGGTGGAAACCGTTATCATGGTCGTGGAAGAGGACGAGGAAGAAGATTCCGTCCCTATGATGAAAGAAATAATAAAGACTTCCACGAAAATGAAAGGAATGAAAAGGGCCAGGATGATAAAAGGCAAACAGGAAAGGTTTGCTACAGATGCGGCATGAAAGGTCATTGGGTACGTAATTGTCGTACGCCAAAACATTTAGCCGATCTATATAGAGAATCCCAAAAGGGAAAAGAGAAAGGAAGAGGTGAAACAAACTTCATCTCTGATGAACCTGGGCCATCCTTTCATGGTTTGAAAGATGATACTCATCTCGACGTATCAGACTTTCTGGTTGAGCCAGAGAGTATCGATGAGTGATGTAGATCGATGTGATATAAATAAACTGTATTATAGTATCTATATCTTTTGTTGTAAGATATATGTTATGTTTGTCATGTTTGATGTTTAATAATATATGTTTTATGAATATTTTATACTCAGAAAATGTCAAACTTTGAGACTATGGATGGAGATCTGTGTTTGGCAGATAGTGCGTCAACGCACACGATAATTAAAGATAAGAAATATTTCTCCAGTCTCAAAATAAAAGATTACGTTGGAAGCGTAAGTACAATATCTGGTAATGCAAAAATTATTATGGGCTCTGGAAGAGCAAAATTTTCAATGCCAGGGGGAACAATATTTGAAATAAGTGATGCATTGTATTCCCCCGAGTCTCATAGAAACTTGTTAAGTTTTAAGGATATCCGAAGAAATGGATATCATATTGAGACTATGAGTAAAGATGGCATTGAATTTCTTTGCATTAAGTCCGAGAGGAAACATATATTGGAAGAGTTAAGAATGTTATCCTCTGGACTATATTGTACGAAAATAACCATGACTGAGTCCTATGCCGTGGTAAACATGAAGTTTACTGATACATTTAAGATTTGGCATGAGAGGCTAGGACATCCTGGTTCAGTCATGATGAGAAAGATAGTGCAAAATTCGAATGGCCATCCGTTGAAAAACGGAAAATTTTTGCAAACGGGCGAATTTACATGTACTGCATGTTCTCAAGGAAAACTTATAACTCGGCCATCACCAGCAAAAGTAGGCAATGAATCACCAATGTTTTTAGAAAGAATACATGGTGATATATGTGGGCCGATCCACCCACCGTGCGGGCCATTTAAGTATTTCATGGTATTGATTGACGCATCTAGTAGATGGTCAAGTGTGTCTCTTTTGACGACACGAAATACGGCTTTCGCAAAGTTCATTGCCCAAGTAATAAAGCTGAGAACGCAGTTCTCAGAGTATGCCATTAAGAAAGTAAGGCTTGATAATGCTGGTGAATTTACATCGCAAGCCTTTGATGATTATTGTATGTCAATGGGGATTGATGTGGAGCATCCAGTTCCCCATGTGCATACACAAAATGGCATGGCCGAGTCATTGATAAAACGGTTGCAGTTGATTGCAAGACCGTTAGTCTTGAGAACAAAGCTCCCAATTTCTGTATGGGGACATGCTATATTGCATGCGGCTGCACTGGTTCGGTTAAGACCGAGTGCATATCATAAGTACTCCCCATTACAATTGGCATCTGGGCAAGAGCCAGATGTATCCCATCTCCGTGTCTTTGGGTGTGCGGTCTATGTTCCGATAGCTCCGCCACAAAGAACAAAAATGGACCCACAAAGGAGATTGGGAATATATGTGGGTTATACGTCACCAAGTATAATAAGATATTTGGAACCAGTAACTGGTGATATGTTTACGGCAAGGTTTGCCGATTGCCATTTTAATGAAGATGAATTTCCAGCGTTAGGGGGAGGAATTGGTAAAATTCCTCAAGAGATTACATGGTGTACACCGTCGTTGTTACACCTTGATCCCCCTACGAATCAAAGAGAACTGGAAGTTCAGAAAATTGTGCATTTGCATAATTTGGCAAACCAGTTACCAGATGCGTTCACAGATACAAGAAGGATGACGAAGTCATGTATACCCGCTGAAAATGTTCCATCAAGAGTTGATGTTCCTAAAGAACAAACTGATGGAAATAAAATGAATGAACCTAGGGTTCAGTTAAAGAGGGGGAGGCCAGCGGGTTCTAAAGATAAAAAATCCCCGAAAGAAAAAGAAATTGGATGAACAAAGTAAGGTTCTAGAAGAACCTGATATTGAAAGATGTCTGAAAGAAGACATAAATAGAAAGGTTCCAGAAGAACCTGATACTGAAAAATATCTGAAAGAAGGCATAGATAAAGATGATCCAGATGACGAGAAGGGAACAGAAAAGTATGAGATTTCCATCAACTACGCCCGAGATGAAAAGTTATGGATCAGAAATAAGATAAAAGATGTTGATGGAATGTTCTCCTTTTCTGTGTCCAAAGAGATCGATCATGAAAATGATGATCCCGATCCAAGGTCCATTTTGGAATGTCAGAGAAGACATGATTGGGAGGAGTGGAAGAAGGCCATTCAAATTGAATTACTCTCCCTAAATAAAAGAAATGTCTTTGGACCTATAGTCATAACGCCTGAGAACGTAAATCGTGTTGGGTATAAGTGGGTATTCGTGAGAAAAATGAAGTAACACGATATAAAGCCCGATTAGTTGCCCAAGGTTTTTCTCAGAGACCGGGAATTGATTTTGAGGAAACGTATTCCCCGGTAATGGATGCAATTACGTTTAGATTTTTGATGAGCCGGCGTCTAAAAATCTTGAGATGCATCTCATGGACGTTGTGACTGCATATTTATATGGATCGTTGGATAATGATATATATATGAGACTCCCTGAGGGATTGAAAATGCCTGAAGCATTGAAAGAAAAATCCAGGGAGATTTGTTCGGTCAAGTTATAGCGATCACTTTACGGATTAAAGCAATCCGGACGCATGTGGTACAATCGCTTAAGTGAATATCTTTTGAGTAAAGGATATGTGAGTAATGCGATATGTCCATGCGTTTTTATAAAAAAATCGTCATCTGGCTTTGTGATCATTGCTGTATATGTAGATGACCTGAACATAATTGGAACTCAAAAGGAGGTTGATGATGCTCGAACTCATATGAAAGAGGAGTTCGAAATGAAAGATCTTGGCAAGACAAAGTTTTGTCTTGGACTCCAGATAGAGCATCTCCGAGAAGGAATATTTGTGCATCAATCAAACTATACGAAAAGGTTATTGAAACGCTTTCGTATGGATAAAGCGACTCCTTTGAGTACTCCAATGATAGGTAGATCTCTCAATGTTGAGAGTGATCCTTTTAGGCCCTGCGAAGATAGCGAGAAGATATTAGGTCCAGAAGTACCTTATATGAGTGCTATCGGTGGGCTGTTATATCTTGCAAACTGTACCAGACCAGATATAGCTTTTGCTACTAATCTACTGGCAAGATATAGTTCTGCTCCTACTCGCAGACACTGAGACGGAATAAAGCATGTATTCCGTTACCTCCAAGGTACAATTGATTTAGGGTTAATGTATTTTAGAAAACCCGAGTTTGGTATGGTTGGTTTTGCAGATGCAGGATACTTATCAGATCCTCATAAGACTCGATCGCAAACCGGCTACGTTTTTACAATTGGTGGAACCGCGATCTCTTGGCGGTCCCAGAAAAAAACTCTGGTTGCGACATCTTCAAATTATGCAGAAACTATTGCGCTTCACGAAGCTTATCGAGAATGTGTGTGGCTTCGGTCAATGAGTCACCACATACAAGAATCAAGCGGAATGGTCAACGAGAAAGAGCCGACGAAAATATTTGAAGATAATTCGGCTTGTGTTGCTCAACTCAAGGAAGGCTACATTAAGAGCGACAGAACAAAACACATCCCTCCAAGATTTTTCTCGTACGTAAGGGAGCTCGAGAAAAATAAAGAAGTGGACATTGAGTATGTACGGTCATGCGAAAATCCGGCTGACTTGTTCACCAAAGCTCTTCCGACTACAACATTCCGAAAACATGTCTACGGTATTGGAATGCGGCATTTGCGTGACCTATGATGAGAAAGCTACGCCTACTATCTCAGGGGGAGATTACGGCAGTGTACTCTTTTTCCCTTGTCATGGTTTTTGTCCCAATGGGTTTTTCCATGACCAGGTTTTTAACGAGGCATTACGTAATACAAGATAGATAATCAAGGGGGAGTGTTTAAAAATATAATATCAAATATGATTATCTACTTGAAGAGATAATGTTTATCTCTTATTTTGTCTTGTAGTTTGTAGTCGGTTAAATAGACCGACCTCTTCTCCCTATAAATACCTTTGTGCTCTCCTTTGTTATAACAGATATATGAAAAAAAGTAAAAAAATCAATCTTATAACTCTCTCTCACTCACATCTCACGTCAACTCTCTCTCACTCACATCTCACGTCAACTCTCTCTCTTTATTACTCAGAAATAAAACTATATAGAATAATACTTATAAACCTTCTATCTCGGTTACTATTAAACAACATCATTTTGGTTTTACTAACTTTTGGGTCGGGTTTAGTTCTTTCAAAGTTCAGTTCGGATCAGATTATCGTCAAAAAGTAATCTCAATTTTTTATCAAAATTGTTATAAACCAAATGATGATCGACCATGGACCAGCCCGTACTGCAGGTCCAATCCAGGACATGATAAAAACAACCAGAGACTATGTGTTTATCTAGTATATATTCCATGTATATCTGTAACATAGTGTTCATCCTTATCCTTATCTTGTTAGGATAAACATGACTTTATGACGGTTTAATACCTTGTATATATATGGACCTTCTGGTTGACAGTAATAATAACAGAAGTATTTCCCCAACACTTCATTTACAACACGTTATCAGCACGACGTTGCTCTCATAAACCCTAACCCTAAAAACCAGAAATAAATCCGAGCAGTAAAAACCATAATTCCCGACGGACTTCAAACAGCTCTATTCCTCAACTCCGGTGGATCCAGACGACGAGCCAGATACCAAATTAAAGCTCTTGACGAGACGAAGCCAACGCCGCTAACCCCGCATCAATCGGAGTTCGGACGCGCCCTCACGCTCAGCTACAATACAGGCGGAAAATTTGTTCCAGAAACCAAAATCTCTCTCAACCATATACTAGTCTCCTATTCAAACAAGCAGCAACAAAAACAATAATTCCGAGCAATCCATCAGCTAACCAGGAAGATCTCTAACTGATAGACCGATCAACCCATCAAAAGTTTTCAGAACTGTTAAGGACTGCATGTTACATAATTTTTTTTAAAAATCTGATCATGGTTTCATATATTAATCCGTGGTTTTACCTCCTGTTCTTGTCTGAGAAATTTGTTTTCCTGATGATTGATAACGACTAGAACTTGATTAGGATTGAAAAAAAAAAATTTTTTTTAATATTTAAAATCGAAATATTAGAGATATCTGAGAAAATATATTTATTTTTAAATCAAAAAGTATATAATAAATTACTTGAATAAATCAAATCTTCCTGATTTATTTTTTTAAGTCACAATAATTTCTGATTTAATTATTTTTCGAAAAAAAATAATAATAATAAATATATGGTATATTTTTCGAAAACCCTAACCTGATTTCATGATTGAATTGATTTGCTTGATTGCATATTGTTTGCATACTAATATTGCATACTGAACATGAAATCTCGACTGTTAGGGATATAGATCATTCATAGTTTTCAAGAAATCTGATCTGAACTGAAAAAAAAAATCATTATACTAAATGATCCGATCCAATGGGATGAAGAAAATATGGAACATTTTCCTGATCATCTAAGATAGAATCCCTAAAGACCTTGAAACCTTGTGTTTGAAATAAGAGGACCTTAAATCTGAAAAATACATTGATCCACACCTTAAACCGTATGGTTTTAAGAAAATGCATCATTTAGAAAAAAAATTTCTTTTGGTCCGTGTGTGGCATTGATATGAAGCATGAAAATTTTCAAAAAGATTACTTGATTAAGACCTGTTTTGAATAATGATTTCAGATGTCGAGTTTCATACCCTCAGATTACAAAGCCCTTGATCTCTCTGGAGATAATTATCTTGATTGGGCTATAAACACTTCAGCCGTCTTGAAGTCTAGAGGACTTGGGAAGTGCATCAAGTATGGCAATGACACCCTTGCGTGTGAAAGACACAGAGCCATAATGATTATGCGACACCATCTCTGTGAGGACCTAAGAGACGAGTTTGGATATGTTAATGATCCTCATAATCTCTGGTCATTTTTGAATTCTAGATTCTGTGAGCCATTGTTGCACGAATCCAAGAAAAAATGGGAAGCTCTAAGGTTCCAGGATTATGAATCCGTGGACAATTATCACTCTGATCTTATGAGAATCACCTATAGTCTTAGACTATGTGGTGAATTGGTAACAAACGAGGATTTGTTAAACAAAACTCGTGACACATTCCATTCAGAGGAAGTGTTGTTATCACATCAGGCCAAAGGTTTCACCACCTATTATGACCTGTTCTCATATTTATTAGACATTGAGCAAAAGAAGCAGAAAATGATGGATAACATCAGACGGTTTAATGACATCATGGAGATATATTATGAAGTACTAGACAGTGAGATGAAAATCCCTGAAGCTAATAAAGCCACATTTGATAAGAAGAGATCTGAGGAGGATTCCGAGTGGACACTCATGGACCATGAGGTCGGATTATACATTGAATAATTTTCCGACATTCTGATTTTATGTTTTCATATCTGATTTGATTTATTTGTTATTCATTTATGTTATTGAAATAATAAAAACGATTTTGTTTTTATATATTATCTTGCTTGGTCTTGCTTGATGATTCTTGATTAAATAACAAATAAAACCTTAATAAAAGGATAATCAGTCCACTGATAGTTGATTTCATGCATGGTTTAACTTTACCTTGATTGTATAGGTTTAACTTTACCTTCCTGCAATCACATAAAATCAATTGTTGGGTGTAGACTAATGAGTCAGTTCACTGATAGATTGATTTCTCGCATAGATTTAACTTCATCTTGATTGTATAGGTTCAACTTTACCTTCCTACAATCACTTGAAATCAATTAATTGGTACTGACAATGGCAAAAGACACGACATTATTCAGACCCATTGAGTTATAAAGAAAAAAAAATTTCAATGTTTTCTACATTGAACCAGTGAGCAAAGAAAATACGATTCCTTTCAGATTTTTGAAAAATTCCTAAAAGCATTATGAATGCCTATACCCATATTTTCTACTGATTTATTCTATGCTAAGGATCAGTATGAAAGAGGCATAAAGCCATGGTAACCAGTATGGTTCACCACGAAATAAACACTTATGGCATGACCAGATTAGCCATCTTGATCCAAAACATGATGAAAAATTAATTAAGGCACAAAAGTGATCCCATAAAATCTCACAATGTGTTATAAGTACACAAAAGGGAAAATCACTAAAATAATTAAGGCTCCACTGTCCTAAGCACTACGAAATTATGAGTATGTTCATGAGGGGGAGAGAGGACTAAAACCCACAGTCCATGATCATATCATAAATTTGGATTCCATGGTTTACAACCATAATATACACGGCTGGAAAGCTTTAAAGCTCTCACTAATGGTACATCACCACGTCCAGCCTAAAGCTTAAGGACATTATGTATATAAATATTGATTTACATCAAGCCATACATGTAAGCATAGACATTCCCAGGTCATAAACCAGACATATACACAAACCATCTTAAGAAAATACGAATATTCCACCACATATATGTGTGCCATTTAAGATGAAACCTCAGATGATGATTGGAAATATATATTAGATAAATAAGACTTCCTCCACGAAACTATAATGTATCTTGTGCCAAACATGGATGATTTAATCAAGTGGCCAAGAACACAGATTACAAAACATAGTAATCTTATTATCCAACTTTGAAAGGAGAAAGTTATCAGGCTGATAAAGAGTAAAGAGTAAAAGAGAAATATAATGGTATCAACCATAGTTGTCTTGGCAAGATCCTCAGACCAAATATTATGATCTAGAAGTTCTAAAAGAATATGATCAAAAGATATAAAAGCTAGCAGAAATATATGCCAGACACACTGACCCGAAAAGAAAAATTGACTATGTCATACCAGCTTAAGCACCACGAATTTGATGTCTAAGAGACACAATCAAGTTGCTACAATGTCTATTAGAGATAGACAAATAAGTTCCAAATAATAAGGAACCTCGGAAAGTAATGAAAGGTGCTCAGAATCGTACAAATCCGAGTTCATAAGAGAAACCAGTTCAGACAGAGAAATAAGGTTGCGCAACCACACATCTAAGGTACCAGACCATGTAGTTTGGGACGCCAAACTGCAAGGTATAAAGGTCTTGGATAATAAGATCTCAAAATCTAATTAGATCATGTCTGGAACAGTATGAAACTAAAGATAAAGAGTGTTAACACCAAAGATGTATTTACATACATAAGAGCTCATAAAAGATTGTAGTACTTGGGATTTGAAGGATATAACCTGAGGATCATGAACCCACATAGAGTACTCATAAAACCTATATAGGGACGTGGGGTGTTCAAAGAATTCAAAGTAATTATAAGACAGATGGGCGTAGTAACCATGTACATACAGAAAAGCCATCTAAGAAAGAAACCAGTGAATGGATCTTGTGAGATAAGAAATTTCGTGAGATTAAAGGACATGACCACATGGTATAGTGTGTCCATGTTCCTTCTAAATAACGTTCAAGTATAGCTTGATTACACAAGGATACTCACAAGGACCAAGAAACAATTTATAAAGAGATATGCTCCTATATGGTGGATGCTACTACAGAAAATCAAGTTTAATTTTGTCTGGATATTTACTAAAGAAATAATGGTGTAGTAAGCAGCAAATGGATCACTGGATAAAGGTATCAACGTACCATAGAAATATGAGAAAGAAATTCTCATAGAACAAGCTTTGTTCCTAAGTTGTTTATGGATTGTAATATACAGCAGCTGTAAGTAATATGAAAGACTAAGTATTTACTTAGTACAGTCAGTCCATACAGAAAATATTATAATTCCTTGTGATCATAATAAAGACCAACTGAGAGAAAAAGGTTTAATGGTTCAAAGGTTCAATGATACAAGTTATCGATTGATTAAACAGACTATGTTTTACATATGGAAAGTCTGTAGAAAAATCATAGCCGTGTGTGTGTGTGTCAGCACGCCTAAGTGAGAACCATAAACCAGGATAGTGACCAGAAGGATGTCTGGTCGTGGCTTAATGATTATAAGCATTGCTAAAGCAAGAAAAGATCGATAACCATGTACAAAGGACATGAGTGTATGACTGCGAATTCATTGTGTGATGAGTTTCATTGCAGCAAATAATTATTGATGGTATGACCTTAGACACTCATGATTATGAACGAATATAGACAAGGTCTATAGCTCAACATGGATCGACAAAAGAAAATAAAGAATGATTGGTTACAATGGATAAAGCCATTGGCACATACGAAGAGATATAAGTCCGAATGAACGAAAGATATGAAGTAAAGTTGTTCGTATGTGTTCTGGGTCTATGACTCAATATATATTGAATGTCCACGTTTTGGGAAAGCCATATAACCAAAGAGAATCCGTGGGACATGAAAAAGGACCTGCAAGTAAAGTTTTATTGCAGATTATAAAGTCCATCCGAGCACCGTTTGAAGCACCATCAGTTCATCCAAGACTTACAAGTTCATTCAAGGAGAATCCAGCTGATCATCTTCACCAAGTCATAGGCAACTTCAACGTTCAAGAAGACTCGGATACCAGATGGGAATGCGTCTACTACAGTGATGCATTCATCTAGGGGAGTTCATGTGTTGTACTCTTTTTCCTGTCCTTGGTTTCCCATTTTGCCACATTGGTTTTGGGGTTTTTCAGGAGAGGTTTTAATGAAGCAACATTAAGCATGCAACGAACCTGTACCGGATGTGTCGATCAAGGGGGAGTGTTATAAACCAAATGATGATCGACCATGGACCAGCCCGTACTGCAGGCCCAATCCGAGACATGATAAAGACAACCAGAGACTATGTGTTTATCTAGTATATATTCCAAGTATATCTGTAACATAGTATTTATCCTTATCCTTATCTTGTTAGAATAAACATGACCTTATGACGGTCTAATACCTTGTATATATATGGACCTTCTGGTCGATAGTAATAATAACAGAAGTATTTCCCCAACACTTCATTTACAACAAAAATATATAAATTATTCAAAAATCTAAACAAAATCTAGTTAGACTATCTAAATTAATTAAGAAGTACTCAAAATAGCAAATAAAAACTACAAAAATCTTCTTATTTTTTGTCTGACTACAAAAATCTTTTAAACTACTATAAAATATCTAAATTACCTTAACATATATAAAAAGATTTAACACATTTAACTAATTTTGAATCCTAGTTCGGATTTCGATTCGGTTCAGATTGTATCTGAATCCGAAAGTACATAACTCTTAAATTCTGCTCGGATATTTGTTTATAACGATTCAAATAGAATTCAGTTTTTTCAGTTTGGGTTAACGTAGAGACTTCAGTTTAGGATAAAAACGCATATGCCTAGTTGGATCATTAGCTTGTTTGATTCTCGGTTTAGATCTTACCTTGAAATTTTGCTGGTCATGGTACAAATCAGACATAGCCGAAACGATTTTCTTAAAATCCGATTTATACGATTAAAACCGGTTTAGACCCTTATAAATCGGTTAAATTAAGTAATAATGTTAGTACAAATCCGTAAATGTCAAATTTATTTTGTTGTGTATATTAAATTTTGATAATTTATCAAATAATTTTATATTAAAACCTAAAAACCAAATAAATAAATATATATATATATATATATATATAGATATAATAAATTATTAGTTCTTTAACGAATAGGCTCCGCGCGCGTAGGTCCCGTATAATCCACCTAATCGCTAATACCGCTTAGCGATTTCTTGAATACTGATACAACCTGTTGTTGGGCATGTGACTTTCTTGTTTTTTCTGTGGCTAGTTATGCATAAATGTGGAAGATTTCATGAATATTCTATCTTTGCATTTCTGTATACTCGTCATCGGTCTTTAAGTGGACTTCTCTTTAAATTGATATCAACTTTGACAACCAAAAGATGCATAGGATGACAATAGTTTTAAACACAAAAGAAATTCGATAAACAAACAGTAAGATGCTAGCAATACCTACACCATGCTTATCCTTGCATAAATTCAGATAAGCAGAACCATTCAACTCAGATATGGGATATATTTTTACGTAATTACACACACAAAGTGGTTTCGTGGTGTAGTTGGTTATAACGTCAGTCTAACACACTGAAGGTCTCCAGTTCGAACCTGGACGAAGCCAGTTGTATTTTTTAATTTTAATAGACGTAATTTATAAAACAGAACATTTCGGCGCTGCCGGAATCGAACCCGGGTTACCCGTGTGACAGGCGGGAATACTTACCACTATACTACAACGACTTTGGTGATCAATTCAGGAACTTTATAATGTCGCACTAATTTAATGAGATTAATAATTGTTGGTCTTGAGATTTGGAAGTTCACACGAGAGAAAACTTTTCATCCCTTTGCGCCGCTCTCTCTCTCTCTCTCTCTCAAAGTTTTTGGTGAAGAAAGCTTCTACGGCTTCCCTCTTACATAAACAACTTGCTTTGGCATCGCTCAGGTTTGTATCCATCGACAGACCTTACTGTCTCCGTTCTTGTCGGAACTATTTACGTAGAGTATTCTGAATTTAAATCGTATCTAGTCTGCGTCTACGTGTTTCGTAAAGGGCCTTGATGATTGCTTTAATTGTAATGGGCGTTATCCTGAACTTGCAGTGCTAGGGTTTCATTCACTATTACATCAATTAGTAATCTTTTTTTTTTTTTTAATCAGAGTAGAAAGGGTAAAGGATGAAGCTTGATGTGAATGTGTTGAGATATCTATCCAAAGATGATTTTCGAGTTCTCACTGCTGTGGAGATGGGCATGCGAAACGTCAGTCTTCTCTTGTCCTTTTTTGGGATTGAATTTTAGGGTTTAGGGTTTATTGACTTTATCCTCTGAAAATACTTTCTTTGACGTGTTTGCAGCATGAGATTGTTCCTTGTGAGCTCGTAGATCGCATTGCTGGTCTCAAGTATGCACCCATCTTGATGCTTACTTGTTTGTTTTTATGAAACATATTTGTGTAAACTCACATACATACCTGTTATATATATATTTGGACAGACATGGAGGCACGTACAAGGTCCTGAAGAACTTGCTCAAGTATAAGCTTTTGCATCACGACAGATCTAAATGTGAGTAGAGTCTCTCTCTCATATTAGCAGTCTTAGAAAATTCACATGGTTATTTATTTCTCTATTTTCTGTCTAGATGATGGATTCCGACTCACTTATCTGGGTTACGACTTTCTTGCCATTAAAACGTTGGTTAACCGTGGTGTGTTTACCGGTGTTGGTCGTCAGATTGGGGTTGGCAAAGAGTCTGGTAAGTCTTTTATTTCGGTCCATCTGTTTTGCTGAAGAGTTACTGATTGTTATGGGTTGTTTGCATGTAATAGACATATTTGAGGTGGCTCAGGAAGACGGAACTATTTTAGCAATGAAGCTGCATAGACTAGGGAGAACCTCCTTCAGAGCTGTCAAATCTAAGCGTGACTACCTGAGGCATCGCAGTAGTTTCAGCTGGTTGTATCTCTCCCGTCTTGCTGCTCTCAAGGAGTTTGCTTTTATGAAGGTTGCTGCCTCGTTCCATTGATTTAGTAACACTATTCTTGTGGCCGTATCATCTTTTTGTCTATACTTTTGTTTCGCTTTCCGAATGAGCAGGCTTTGCAAGAACATGACTTTCCGGTTCCAAAAGCTATTGACTGCAATAGGCACTGCGTTATCATGTCTCTTGTCCAAGGCTACCCCATGTAAGTACTTACCCGCATATCTATTTACTAGTACTAGAAGGTTGATCCGTTTGCTTCACTTACCCACTAAGAAACAGTGAGAACCTTGCTGCTGTGAATCACATCTTTCACATTATCATTTATGACAGGGTTCAGGTGAAGCAATTACAGAACCCTGAGACAGTTTTCGAGAAGATTATAGGCATTGTTGTTCGTTTGGCTGAGCATGGTCTTATTCATTGCGACTTCAACGAATTCAACATCATGGTGAGATACTTACATTTATGCATCTATATAAAGCAGCCTCATTATATGAGTTATTTACTACTTCTGTAATTATACTAGTTTTGTCCTCTGCTGACTAATAATTTTCATTGACACCTTTTGTTTATAGATTGATGATGAAGAGAAGTTAACGATGATTGACTTCCCACAAATGGTATCTGTTTCACACCAGAATGCACAGATGTATGTGATGTCTCTCATCTCTGGATCGTGCCTCAGTCCTCTCTTTTCATTTTCCATGCTGTGTTCTTGTTTTGTTTATGTATTTTTTTTTTTTTTGTCTTTCAGGTACTTTGACCGTGATATCGAATGCATATTCAAGTTTTTCAGGAAAAGGTTAGTTACCAATTGATTATTTATTTATATATCATCATTCTTATAGTTCCTTACATTCTCTATTTCTGTGAACTCTGATCCTTTCTTCAAGGTTTAATATGACTTTCCAAGAAGATAGGGATGAGGCGGATGAGACAGAGGTGGAAGTGGATGAGAACAGCAGACCATCTTTCTATGATATAACTAAAGATGCCAATGCTCTGGATAGAGAACTAGAAGCTAGTGGTTTCACTAAAAAGGAGCAGAATGACCTCGATAAAGTATGTGAGCCTATAACCTCAGTGATAACATTAGTTATCTCTCTGGGGCTGTATATACTTAAGAACCATATATATAATCGATTGCTTCTAGGTATTGCGTGAGTATTTTGACTTATAGACGGCCTAATGCGTTAGTTATGTTTTAATGTGCAGCACTGGTCTCTCTCTCTGTTTGTCGGTGGAATGGAATATAGAATGAACATGTGGTTTCTGTCTTATGTAGTTTATTGAAGGTGGGATGGAGAAGAGTGAAGATTCTGACGAGAATGAGAAGTCTGATGATGAAGAGGAAACTTGCGAGTCAAATGAAGAAGAAAACCTAAATGAAATGAAATCATTAAAGTTGCAAGAGAAGGTATTAAAATGTCCATGTTCATCTTATAACTGAAACATGAACAGAGTGGAGATATTATCTGCTTTCGCTCATCCTCCTCGTGCTAAAAACACTGTTGTGCTCGGTATGATGTTGTAGGAGCAGAAAAGTTCAGATGGAGTTGAGGAAGAAGCTGAGTTGGATGATAATGAGAAAGGAGAAAGCAGTGGAGATGAAGCTGGTAGAGATGAGGTTAGTATCTTTATTAGTAACTCGAGAGAGTATTTTGAGTTAACTTAACAAATAAGCACCTTCCTTTGCTTCAGGAGCTGGACAAAAAACTGGGCAAACAAAGACGCAGAGCCATGGCAGCAGCCAGGGGAGGCAGAAAGTCGCAGTCTTCAAGAAATACGTACAAGGACAAAGGAGGCCGTTCCCAAAACTCCAAGATCCACAACAACATGAGCGGCGGCTGGTGATAAAAACTTTTTGCAGCAATTTTGGACGATACAACAAAACTACACTAAACTTTTCTTAATGGGCCTTTAAATGTTGTAAACGGGCTTATTCTCAATCTTCGAATATCTAAATTATATGGATATGTTTCAAACTTTCTATATGAAAATATCAAATGATATTTGGGAAATCGGCCAAAAAAACACTGAACTTTGCGGGAATTGCCAAAAGAAACCTGGACATATGGGCTAGCCAATAAAATCCTGAACTTTTGTTGACTTTTCGGGTTTATTAAGAAACTTACGATTGACTGACCAGATAAACACACCGTTAACCGAGTTAACTGTTAATTAAGCGGACGTTAATTTTGGGTGTTAAAGTATACGACGTCGTTTCATCACTTTGTCTGATTAAAGACAAACGACGTCGTTTATATAGCTGTGTTATTAAAAATATGTGTTTCCTACGGCTCGAACTCGTGTACTCGGGTTTAATGGTAGGGGTTTTTGCCACTGAGCTAGTGGACTTTGCAATGGCTATACGAACACAATATCTTTTATTCTTCGAATCCGAGTTAAAGACAAATTAATGAAACGAGGCGTTTTACATTAACTTTTTTATTAAAAAGATGGGGTTCCATCGACTCGAACTTGTGCACTCGGGTGTAATGGTAGGGGTTTTTGCCACTAAGCTAGTGGACTTTGCAATGGATATACGAACACAGTTTCTTTTATTCTCTTTGAATCCGAGTTAAATGAATCAAAAAGAGACGACGGTTTTCTCCTCCGATTGGTATAAACCCTAAATGGGCGAAATCATAAATCCAGTTCGCGATTCTCTTCGATCTCGTCCTTAAGAATCTCGATTCTCATCTCTCCTTCTTCGAGTATCGCATGATGAGTTCGGGTTGTGAGGATTCGTCTGTGAATACGATGGGAATTCGTGGTATCCCGGAGCAATGCGGTTGTGGTCGAAGAACTGGGATATACACATCAAAAACGAAGGTCAATCCAGGAAGAACTTTCTTTAGATGCCCAACGTTTCAAAATGTAAGTGTTTAATTTGATTGTGTTTAAGATAAGAACATAAGATTCAATGGCTAGGTAGTCAGTGAGAAATTGTTTGAATATAAAGATTGTGTTCATGATTTGTGTCTAGGATCACTTGTATAAATGGGTAGATGAAGCTGTCTACGAAGAGGTTCAAGATGCCCGCCTTGTCTTCTTCGCAACTGTTGATGCCAACATCTCAGTCTCTGGCCATTCTTCTCTGTCATCACCAGAAAGAGCCACATTTACCTTCTGCTTCTTCGAAACTCTAGGAGACAGAGTTGAACCACGCCTCGTGGCCTTCACCGGAGATGACGCAGGCGACCCATATGAAGTTCCCCTCCTCGTGGTCTTCTCCGGAGATGACGCAGGCGAACCATATGAAGTTCCCCGCCTAGTCTTCGACGCCTTCGACACCTCTGTAGATGCCAACATCGATATCCCTTCAACGCTTTTACGAATCCTCGATCTCTCCAGCGATGGCAAACTCACAGAAGCATCGCGTTCTCCACCCTTCTTCGACTCTTGAACCGCTTCGTCACTCCCGTAATCGAAATTCCTCATCGCTCCGAAAATCATTACCTCCTTTCCATTCCTTGTGAACTTCATCTTTACCATCTCTACAAGAGAAATCCCCAAATCGATTTGAGAAATTAGGGTTACGTTCAAACACGGGTTTCATTTTGTTTGATTGCAATCAAACACATCTTTTGATCAATAAAAATAAACATGTGTGATAACCTTCCGAAAAGTCCACTAGCTCAGTGGCAATACCCCCCTTACGACCACGAGTGCACGGGTTCGAGTCGAGGCAGCAACAACAATTTTAATTAAGCAAAACGACGTCGTCTTGAGATTTTGTGTTTAACAAAACAACTGAATGAAACGACGTAGTTTCACTAAACGGCAGTAATTAACGGTGAGTTAACACTGTCTTAACTGTCGGTTAACGGTGTGTTAATTTGGTTAGTCAACCGTAAGTTTGTGAATTAACTAAAAAAGTCAACAAAAAATCGGGGTTTTATTGGTCAGGTTCGAGTAAAGGTTTCTTTTGGCAATTCCCGCAAAGTTCAGTGTTTTTTTGGCCGATTTCTCAATGATATTTCGTCTTAATGTGTTTGATTTTTGTTTTAGAGGGGCAAATCAGAAAATATAATGCAAGTTAAGGGAGTAGATGAGAAACGCTCCCTCACTAAGCGGAAATAGAAAAATACAAAGCAACGGCTAGTCATCTCAACGGTCAAAAATTTAAACTTTTTTTTTTTAATAAAATCTCAACATCTTCTCCTCCTACTCCTCAGAGATTCATTTGTCTTATTCTCCATTGACTCTCCCCAAAGATGATGAAAGATGTATTCAGGCCGACCAAATCCGCCCCATGTTCTCCTGCAAAGCCTCTCGGTATCTCCCGAACTCGGTCTGAATCGTTTCATGCGATCCACAAAGTTCCTATCGGAGACAGTCCTTATGTCAGAGCCAAAAATGTTCAGGTAGACAGCACTTGTGTTCCGTGTTAGATTTTGTGGTTTATCTGATTGATTTTTGGATTCAGTTAGTAGAGAAGGATCCGGAGAGAGCAATTCATATGTTCTGGTCGGCCATTAATGCGGGAGACAGAGTGGACAGTGCTCTGAAAGACATGGCCATAGTGATGAAGCAGCAAGACCGTGCGGAAGAAGCCATTGAAGCCATTAAATCTCTCAGAGTCAGGTGTTCAGATCAAGCCCAGGAGTCTCTTGACAACATCCTCCTAGATCTCTACAAGGTCCTTCCTTTTACACAAAAACCCCAATCTCCCCTGTTTCCTTTTGCAACTGTTTGATTTTGTGTATGTTGTTGTTTGCAGAGATGTGGGAGATTAGATGACCAGATCGCACTTTTGAAACACAAGCTCTTGTTGATACAGAAAGGACTCGCCTTTAACGGCAAACGAACCAAAACCGCTAGGTCTCAGGGGAAGAAGTTTCAAGTCTCTGTGGAGCAAGAAGCCACTCGGCTACTGGGTAACTTGGGATGGGCTTTGATGCAGAGAGATAACTTCGTTGAAGCTGAAGAAGCGTACAGGAGAGCCTTGTCTATCGCACCGGACAACAACAAGATGTGTAATCTCGGTATCTGTCTTATGAAGCAAGGCAGGATCGATGAAGCTAAAGAGACGTTAAGACGTGTGAAGCCAGCGGTGGTGGATGGTCCTAGAGGAGTGGGTTCTCACCTAAAGGCTTACGAGAGAGCGCAACAGATGCTCAGTGATCTTGGTTCTGAAACGATGAGGAGAGGAGGGGGTGATAGAGTTGAGCAGAGGAGGCTTTTCGATGCGATGTTTGGGTCTTCCTCTGTATGGCAGCCTCAGCCCTGTAGAGAAGAGAGCGTGAAGCCCAAGGCAAAGCCGGATGGATACGGTGACGAGAACGTGAAGACGAATGTGAATGTTGTAAACAACCCATTAAGGGTGGATGCAAAACCATTCATCTCTTCCAATAACGAGAAGCTCAAGAGAACGAGATCTTCTAGCCAAACAACAATGGGAATGTTGAGTTGTGGTGGTGGTGGTGATGAGGGAGAGACAAACGCTAAGAGAAGATTGTCAATGGAGAAGAAAGCAATGGAGTGTGGGTTACCAGACAACAAGGAGTTTGAAGAAGCCATGATCATGGCTGTTTTGGGGACAGGGACGAAAGTGGTGGACAAGAAGAGGTTAAAGGTTTTTCAGGATATCACTTTGTCCTTTCTAAGCCCAAGAGCCTGATGAGAGCTATCTCAATCAGAATCTCTAACCAATCTATTTTATCTCATTCTAATTTATTAGTTTTCTAAGTAAAGTTGGGGGTGGGTACTTGGTGATGCCAAAAAAATGGAGATGAGCTCTTAATCTCCTTGGTGAAATGTTTTTGTCAGCTTATAAAGTTGCTACATTTTTTGTTTATTCTTCTTCACGATTAATGCCATTGACCATAATGAAGGTTGAAAGTTATGATCTTTGCTAATCTACAAGAAGAAGGATCCACGAGTCATATCAGTGAGACAGGAAACCTAGCAATGTAAACCTCAAGAGTCAAGATATTTAAGATAGACGTTGAGATTTTGTAACGCATATCCTAACAAAAGCCATTATTAGATTGAGAAAACCCCTCAAGTCATTGTTTCCCCATTTTCTATTTGACTAGAGTTTTTGTACGCGCGGAAAATGAGTTTAAATATATTGTGTCTATGATTAGACTATGGGATTATTTATATAAAAGGTAAGAAAATTAAAATGATGAGATATTTAAATTCCAACGCATATGTGATGATGTTCGAGCTGTTTATTGTTTGATTTGTCAAACTTTTGTGGCTGTCCAGGATACGGTAGATCATTTGTAAAATAAAAATTTGGTATAAATAATGTTTAGAACCAGAGGAAAATTATTATCATTATTAAGGGTAGGTACTACGGTCTTAAAACAGAAAAGAAAATCATAGATAAGATGGTGGATTTTTTGACGAAGAAGGAGTGTAGATGTAATGGGATCCTTTTGAGTTGGAGAGCCTGAAATTATTTTAAAATAAATAAGTGAACATAACTTAGTAATAGAAATCAATTTACTTAATTCATAGTATAGGTAGACAAACTTGGAAATAGTGAGATATCTATCATAATCAGGGAATAAGTTTTAGCTTTGATTTTTGTTGTTGGTAGCTAGAACACTGCATAGCAGATAAATGTGAATTATTAGATAAATAACCACTAAGAACGTCTTGAATGAGATTCTGAATTTTAAATTTTACTTACTCTCATAGGAACGAAGGCGGTTGAAGATTTTATTTGTGGTCTAAGTGATCACTTTTTGTATAATTTGGTGGTTTTTGTTTTAGATTTGCATTTGAAAGAAATGTTTATGATAATAATTTTTGTCTTATAGAAAATTTTAGATGAGAAGAGATTATGTGTAATAAGATATCTTTTGATTGTTTTCAATAGTTGTTTTCGTTGTCCAAAAAACCAATAGTTGTTTTTATATTAAAGGAATATGGCATTGATATGCTGTGAGGGCTTCTAATGATCTTCATCTTCTTTTCTTTTACAAAATATTGATCTCACACTGTGTGCGTTATTTGTGGTTTGTAATATTTTGAGTTGTGGATTCGTATTTTTAAATTTTACATGAATTTACAATTTATTTAATATTTTTAATTAAAAATATGTTCAAAAATATAAAAATAAAAATATTTAAAAAAAATAATATTTTTTCGATATATTTGACATTGGTTAGCAACAATAGTGTATTACTTTATTTTGTAATTAATTAGTCCAAAGTGGAATAACATAAGTGGTTGTGACTAATCTACAACAAAAGTAGAATAAAAAGTCATTAGTCGAAAAAGTTAATTTATTTGGAATTTAAACATTTAGTTAAGTTGATATTTTATTTAAAGAACATACTTATACTATTAAGTACCAGGTGGACATTGTATAGAAAGAACAAAATTTGAAATTTTATTTTAGAAACTAATATATTGTTTTCTCCAAAAAGTAAGGTAATTATGAGTTCATCTTTATCCGTAAGTCGTAAAGGAAAGTTTCCTGAAATTTCTATTTTGTAATTCTGATTCTTCACTTCATATTGGATTCAAACAACAAAGAAGAATTACAGTTTTCTTCAAAAACTATTGATAAGAAGATTGAAACGTACCGATTAACAGCTCGTTTTGTCGACAGTGAGAATTACAGTTTCTTTAGTCGTCGGAGATGATTTCAACAGCTCGTCGTCATCTCACTATTTTTTTTTGTAATTACAGTTTATTATTTGTTCTAACTTGACTACAATCAAATAATGGTATTATAAATTTTTACTCAATTAATGAAAACTGCTTAGTTAATTTTCAGTTTAAAAGGCTTACTCGTTGAAATTTATTATTCTGTTGATATACTTATTTAAAAACTGGCTCATTATTTTTATATATCTTTTACTTTGCTAATATTTTTATATTGGGATTGTGTTTATTTAGTTATCTAATTGTATTTGTGTATTTATTGAAAACCCATTTATAGATCTGTATTTAGCTTATTTTGGTTTGTTTCAAAAAAAAAACTATATATTTCAGACAAAAAAAATACTAAAGATATATACTAATCATATAAATAAAATTATTTGTGTGCTTCAAATGATTCACTTTACTAATTTATGTAATGCAATATAAATAAACACTTTTTTAACTATAAATATGATTTATTTATATAAATATACCCTAGGCTAGATTTGATAAGTGATTTGTCATATGCCATCTCAATAATCAATTTCACCAAAAAAAATGACATAGTTACTAAATTGATGACATGACTTAGAGCTAAATATGACATGTACAATTATATTTAATGCTGATTTATATTTTTATAAACTTTTTAAAATATGGTAATAACACATATATTATATTTAATATTGGTATTTATTTTTGGCAACTTTTTAGAATATAGTAATAACCATAAAAACCTTATCACTAAAATTTTCAAAAAGTTTCTATGATTTTTAAACAAATTTAAATTTAAAATTCTCTTATATGTCTACAAATTTTCAATACTGTTTAGTTTTAATTCTGATAATTATATAATTTTTATATCAAAGCTTTATTAATTTATACAATTATTTTAATATATTTAACCAAAATAAATAGATAGGAAAAATTATCTAAGATTGTAATTTTAAGTATATATGTATATATATATATATATATATTATTTAAAATAATTATGGATAAACAAAATTATCCATAATATGTATATATGTATATATGTATATATATATATATATTATTTAAAATAATTTTGGATAAACAAAATTATTTTTATCTTAATTTTATGTTTATTTCAAATTTAAAAATTCGGCCAAAAAATCACGAACTTTTCATGAATTGCCAAAGAAAACATGTACTCGAGCCTGACCAAAAAAATCATTTGCTTTTGTTGATTTTTTTAGTTTATTAATAAACTTAAGATTGACTTACCAATGTAGCACGCCGTGAACTCATAGTTAACTCGTTTTACATGATTTGAAAATACAATCATGTAAACCCCTGCATTCGAACTCGGGTTGGTTGGTTCAAATGACAAGGTCTTTTACCACTGATCTAGTGGAACTTTCAATGTACTTACTAACATGTTTACTTTTATTTAATACTGATTGAATATAAAAATATTCTCTAAAAACTTAAAAAGATTTTTAAAATTCCAAAAAATTGAAAAATAAGAAATTTTTATAAAACTAATTTTTAAATTAAAATTGAAAATAAATTTTATTTTTCTTTTTAAAAGATAAAAACTCTTCCAAAATTTTCTAAAAAATTAAAACGATCTTTAAATTCAAAAAAATTGAAAAAAATAAAGAATTTTTTTATAAAATCAATTTTGAAATTTAAATTGAAAATAAATTTTATTTTTATTTAAAAAAAATAAAATTTTATTTTTCTTAAAAAAAATAAAAATATCTTCCAAAATTTTCATAAAATTTATTTTTTCTTTAAAATCAAAAAATTTCCAAAATTTTCGTTTAAAAAAAAATCCAAATTTTTTAAAAATTATAATAAAATGCAAAAAATTAAAGTTACAATTATGAACTTTTTATGTGTGTATAATTAATTTCAACGTTTAGCAAATGTATTAAAAAAATTGAAAAAATTGAAAATTTTGGAACATTTTTTATTTTTTGAAAAGAAAAAATAAAATTTTATATTCTATTTTAATTTCAAAATTAATTTTATAAAAAAATTCTTTATTTTTTCAATTTTTTGGAATTTTAAAGATCTTTTTAAGTTTTTAGAAAATTTTGGAAGAGTTTTTATTTTTTAAAACGAAAAATAAAATTTTATTTTTAATTTTAATTTCTAAATTAATTTTATAAAAATCTTCTTTATTTTTTTAGTTTTTTAGGAATTTTAAAGATCTTATTAAGTTTTTATAGAATTTTTTATATTTAATATGTACCAAATAAAAGTAAACATGTTAGTAAGTATATTGAAAGTGCAAGTAGCCCAGTGGTAAAATATCTTGCCATTTGACCAACCAACTTGGGTTCAAATCCTGGTGTCTACATTTTTTAAATTTCAAATCATGTAAAACGACGTCACATATTTTGTTGATACACCTCTTACATTATGCGTCTTCTCCTCTCAAGTTGTACATCTTGTTTCTGCAGCTCAACCACCAGCTTCATCTCTTTTTATTGATTAACTTAAGAAAGAGAGTAAGAGAAGTATGTATAAGCAATCTATAACTCAGGAGAACATCACACGAATGAAACATGAAGTCTATGAGTCTGTGGCCTTTTCAGATTTTGTAGTTTCGCGTAGTTTGGCCACACCACACTGAGATCTTTTATATAATATTGAATCAGAAATTAGATTACTAATTAGATTACTAATATTATTATCCCCATTGATATTTATAATGTAATTTTTTTTCTTGATGAACATTCTTCTTTCTTTGCTTACTATATACAGAACTTGAGCAAAAAAAAATACATTATTTCTAGATTTTACATTGGTTTTTATCTGACTAATTTTACATGAGATATAAGAGAACAGAAGGAAAAGAACAGACATAGAAGTAAACCGTAAAACTAAAACCTATAAGAAGTCATTCACTACGTGTAAAACCTATAAGAAGTCATTCAGTACGTCTCATACTTTTGTCTACAAAGATAACAGCATCATTTCACACAACAGTGTTGAAAGATAAACCTTGAAGTACTCTTGAACAGCTCTCCATCCTAGCTTTTATAACATCCTGCAAACACAACATCAATAATATTACTCTGGTTAGTGTTTAGTACTTATTAGTTATTACAATCAAACTTAAAAACTTTGCTTTCTGTTTGTTTACCTTATTTACAGAATCTTGAATTCATCTAACGATGTTTGAGACAATAACAATAGAGCAAAGTCTCTGCTCTCTCAGCGGTAACATTGGTCTTGAACGTAACAATAAACCTTTGCAAGAGTTACCATGTAAGACACTAAGGATCCTACTGTTGATAGGGCTATTGCAGCGATGTCAATATGATTAGTACTCTCTCTATCTCTCTCCTACGCTTATTGTGAGAGCTGAAATAAAGACTGAGACCTAAACCAAGATGCAGATTCACCTGTATAAGAACAGTTGCTAGGAGACCTAAAATCCACAAGTTAATTGTAAGAGCGTTGCAGCTTTTTATTAATAGCCTTGATTACGTAAAGTTCAGCTTCTGGCTCCCCAAGCTCGACCTGAAAAGGGGAAAGAAGGAAATCAAGTCCAGGGATGATGGGAAGCAATAGCAGTCCAAGAAATTTTAAAAAGCAAGCAAGCATAGGGGTTCACCTCAACATCATCCAAATCCATTTAAACTTCTTTGTCTATGAACTCTTGGGGAGATACTCCAACTTTTTTTGACATTTGGTCTTTGAAGAAACGTATCTTTCGTGCAATCTCTCCATTTTATCTTCATAAAAAAAAAATCAAAGTTCAAAGACAAACTTCAGATAGAAACCGATTACAATGGACAATCATGTTGCTGGTAGAGTAGTATAAAAGAGCAAGGGAGAGCCTCCCAGAATCTGATGAGACGCACCTCGACAGTGGAGACGAAATTCAACGGTGGAGTCAAATCGATAGAGGAGAGACGGACAACTTAAGGTTCAGATTGCTCTGAGTCACATCAAAACCGCTTATGGAATAAATTGAACCCGCCTTGATAAGATGCTTGTACACCGTGGCTTTTATGAAGATTGACTGCAATACATAAACAAAAGGAGTGAAAATTCAAAAAAAAAAAAAAAAAAAGTGAATACGAAAACATCTCACATAAACGAAACAGAATATACATGCTGAATGCTGAGAGCAAGTCGTCGGTTAGAATTAATGGTGGCCTGCATATGTTCGCATGAAACAAAGGTTGAAAACTATCAGAAAGAAGAAATATAGAGAAGCTTGCCGGAACTATTTAACGTCACAATTATCAAGAGTCTTTACATTTACATCCACCATGAGCATATCAACCCAATGAGTTCTCCACCGCCTGACATTCCTGGTCTCCCAGAGAAAGATTGAGAATATGGATTAGAGAGGAGCAAGGATACCTTTATATACTCGCTGATACACCGCAAACTTGCATTGAAGGCTAAATCGTGGTTGATGGATTTAATAAAAGGATTAACGGGATGAATCAGTAATGGGAGCGTTTCTGTTGATGAAAACGAAGATCAAGCGTCAAAATCGAAACCCTATCTCAATCAGTAATTGAAGCAGTCGACTTTCCGTCTGGTTTGGCAATCGCGGAGGATGAGACGGTCTTCTTGTTCCATCAAGATAAATATCTAAGAGAATCTTATCAATTTTAACTGAGACATATGATATGAGAAGAGCTTTATAAATAGACGAATGGAGAGGAAGGTGAAAGGAATTCATTGAATGAGAATGAGATCAAGCAAAAGTTTTGATTAGAACAGCTAGTGGTGAAGTAATTGGTTGAAACGGTTCCGGAGAGAAAAGAAATCGAAGTTGTAGAAGCCGAAAGGTAAGAGAAGAACAGAGGTAGGTAGGGTTACGACTTACGACTAACAATTGCTATCAAGACAGAAATGAATTTGGGCTTTAAACTGGAGACCAAACAGACCGAACCCAGATGAAGCCCAATCAAACCAAATCGATGATGACATGGACGAATGCTGTAATATTATTGGTCGATTTTCCACTCCAACGTGGACACACTCAGAAGCTTTGTTATCGGGCTTTTAGTAGTGTCAGATGTTTCAATAAGAACCTCTCTCAAGTGTTGCTTATTCAACATGTCACATGTGTGTCCCCCATTTACAACAAAGAATAGCAGCATTTCGTTAGGAGTGCCTATGATTATGCTGCAACCTAACCATGGTTAGTGTTGTTAGTTAGGGCCGTAGAGTGTATATCGCTCTAATTAAAACAACTGTCATGATTTGTAAGCAGTAAAGAAAGGATTCGTTATTAAAGATTGAAATGATATTTTGATTTGGCCAGCAGAAAAAGACACAAACTACATAATATAATTACACAAACACCATTTTGTAATAATATAAGTTTGGTGTGGAAATCCACGATAGTCGGAAATAGACAGAGAACGTTTCAACGCCATTTTTCCCGGGCAAAAGCTAACTAACTAACTAACAAACTCTTTGTTCTCGTTTCTGTCACCTTTTTTTGTTGTGTCCCCTCTTTCTTTGGGCTCATAGGGTTTCTAGTATTCGGGACAAAGTTCTTTCCTTTTTCAAGAATGCCCAGATGGTCGATTGAGGTTGATCATCCAGACGAAGAAGAAGAAAATTAACAAAATCTTTGAGCTTTTTTTTTTTCCCCTGAAAGTATTAACAAATAATCTTCCGAGTAGAGAAAATGAGCGCTTCGAGATTTGTAAAGTGTGTGACGGTTGGTGATGGAGCTGTCGGAAAAACATGTTTGTTGATTTCTTACACTAGCAACACTTTCCCTACGGTTCTGTCCAACTTTTTACCTCTGTTCATTCTTTAAATAGATTTTCATCTGCACAACAACATCTCATCATGTTCTTGTTTTTCTAAACATTACAGGATTATGTGCCCACCGTTTTCGATAATTTCAGTGCAAATGTGGTGGTTAATGGAGCCACCGTCAATCTTGGATTGTGGGATACTGCAGGTTCTTTTCATATATTGTTTTTCTTAGATTTTGATTTTGAATCTGAGATTTTACTATTATGATTAAAACAGGGCAAGAGGATTACAACAGATTAAGACCGCTAAGCTACCGTGGAGCAGATGTCTTCATATTGGCCTTCTCTCTTATCAGTAAAGCCAGTTATGAAAACGTCTCCAAAAAGGTAACTTCATTCCATCTAAGATCTTGTTTTGGTCTTATTGTTGTTATCTCTCTCTCTCTCTCTCTCTATCTCTCTCTCTCCCTCTCTCCCTCTCTCTCTCACAAAGTTCACCACTGTGTGTTTGCAGTGGATCCCGGAGTTGAAACATTACGCACCTGGTGTCCCCATTATCCTTGTTGGATCAAAGCTTGGTGAGCTTTTTCATTATTTTTCTCATCTCGCACGTTTTAGTGGCTAGTTTGTGACACAATGTGTGGGTGTGTGTTGCTGCTCATATATCTCACAGATCTTCGAGATGATAAGCAGTTCTTCATCGACCATCCTGGTGCTGTCCCAATCTCTACTGCTCAGGGAGAGGAGCTGAAGAAGCTAATAGAATCACCTTTTTACATCGAATGCAGTTCCAAATCCCAAGAGGTATTTTTTTTTGGTTAGTGCACTCCATGACAGGTTTCTTCTAGTCTTGATCACTATAAAGTTAATTTTATAAATGTTTTTGAGTGCAGAATGTAAAGGCAGTGTTTGACGCGGCCATACGAGTGGTGTTGCAACCTCCTAAGCAGAAGAAGAAAAAGAGCAAAGCGCAGAAGGCATGCTCCATCCTATGAAGATGTTTGGAAAACTCTGCTTTTTATTTTGTGGTTTTGGTATATTAATCTTCTAAGTTAACACTACATCAATGTGTTAATGGACAAACACCCAAGTTTGTTTTGGTCTTTTTCATGTTCTTAATACTAATGGAGTTTCGAACCTAACATTGCTTCTTCAATTCACTCATATGCACAATTAGCACAAGAACCATGTTATGAATCAGTTTCAATCCCCAACACAACTATTGAGTATTGATCAATACGGTGCACATCTCTCCAATCCATATTACGGTGAGGAAACAAGACTGGAAACAAAGAGGCTATTTGTCAAGTCCCACATCGCTAAGCTAAAGAAAGTTAGTCATTTTGGCTAAGATCAAGTGTAGTATCTGTTCTTATCAGTTTAATATCTGATATGTGGGTCATCGGCCTGCTTGATATTAACTCAATATTTTGAGGGAGGAAACCTGACAATATAGCTTGCTATATGGGTTTCCATGAGTTACCCATGCTTCGCACTACTGCACGGGCTGGCTCAACCTACCAAAGCAATAGTTCAAACTTCTAACTATTACTCTTTAACGATGTTCAACTACATGCTCTCGCACGCAGCCACCTCTTTAGTTCGATTCTTATAAAAAGAAAATTAAAATACAACGAAAAACACAACGAGTGATGACGTTTGTGAATCAGAGGTAGGAGAAGCAGGAGTTGAGATGCAAGAAATAAGAAGAAAGACAATGTCCATCACATATTAGGTTAGGGAGCTGATTCTGTTTTCTTGCTCTCTTGATATCTACTTTTTTTTAGTACTGTAGATCCTCTGGTTATCTTCTACACATGCGTGTATTCCTGAGATCACAACGCCATATATATACTTGTTCCAATCACCTAGCCTCCTTATAGATTCGTCCTGAAATATAAACACAGAACATGCACTTTATTTCTAAGATTCACCTGCTTCAGGGAGGTTCTACAAGTCAAAACGATTGGAGTCATAGGATGCTAGTTTTCTAATTAACCCATCAATCATCTTATTTAGACATGTATACCTAAACTTCCCAGACATCTGACTTTCTTACCGTGTTCTGTAAGTTCTGTTAGCTCCAGCACACACAAACAATTGACTGTATTTAGAACTTTCACTTCACGTACTTCGAAACTCAGAGTCATTCACTCATACATATTATGAAATATAGAGAGAGAGTAGAACTGAACTACGAAAGAAACTAATTTACAAGTTAACCTAGAATTATAATGCATTCGAAGGCAAATGATAACGACGTTCCCGTTGCTATGATCGAGCTGCCGCTCGTAAAACAACAATTCGAGACCCAAACGTAGAAGATCGTATTAATCCTCAAACGAGATGAATCCACATACAAAATGTTTTAGTTCGTACAAATTTATCAATGAATCAACAGAAAGCTGTAAAGATTCTATTTAAACTCGTCGTCTCTCTTCCTTCACTCAGTGAGTCAACGTACAGAGCCAACTCGTTTGTTACGTTTGCCAGTTGTCATCTTCTTATTCGTTCCTCCTTATTTGTAACAATCCAACGAACACTACCCATTTTCCCTCCACGGGTCTCTTCTCCTTTCCTATATCAAATCTCCCCTCCTTTGAAAACCTTGACCACAAGGTTTATGTCTGAAACTCAGGGTACTTCTTCTGCAAGTCAAACAGATATTCCCAAGTAGCTTCATCATCTGACTGATCCTTCCACTTGATCAACACCATCGTAGCTGCCTTGTCTTGACGTTTCACCATTTTACGACCCAAAATTCTCTCAGGGTGCTTCAACACCTCTTCATCATAGACAGAAGGCAAGTGAGTACTAACACGCACAGGCCCGACCAACTTCTTCAATTGTGAAACGTGAAATACAGGATGAATCTGCGAAGTTGCAGGCAGCTCCAAACGATATGCCACTTTACCATGCTTGTCCAACACCTTATAAGGACCATAATACTTGGGAGCAAGCTTCTGATTGTCTCTTCTCACTACCGATTGTTGACGGTATGGTTGCAATTTAACAAACACAAAGTCACCCACATCAAACTCTCTCTCACTGCGGTGTTGATCCGCATGTTGTCTCATTCTGTGTTGAGCCCTCAGCAAGTAAAATTTCAACAACAGTAACATCTTCTCTCTATCCTCCAAACACTTCCCCACAACCTCCACTTTAGATTCACCTGGTAAGTAAGGGAGATGGACCGGAGCTGGTTGACCATACACAATCTCATAAGGCGTGGATTGTGTAGCTGTATGAAAATTTGTATTGTACCAATATTCAGCTAATGGCAGCCACTTACTCCACAAATATGGCTTATCTCCTGTCATACATCTCAAATAAGTCTCCACACATCTGTTCACCATCTCTGTTTGACCGTCACTCTGAGGGTGATAAGCTGTTGACATGTTGAGTGAACACCCCAGTAACTTGAAGAGCTCTTGCCAAAACTCACTGAGAAACACAACATCACGATCACTCACAATCGATCTCGGAAACCCGTGGAGCTTATAAACATTATCAAGAAAAGCTTGAGCTACCGAGGCGGCTGTATAAGGATGAGCCAACGGAATGAAGTGTGCCGCCTTACTCAAACGGTCAACAACTACAAAAATCACCGTTTTCCCATATGACTTAGGCAAGCCGTCTATAAAGTCCATTGAAATGTCGATCCACACAGCTTCAGGAATCGGTAACGGTTGTAAAAGACCCGGAGATGCCGCCGTATCATATTTATATCTTTGACAAACAGAACAGCTGCGCAGATAAGACTGAATGTCCTTAATCATTCCCTTCCAATAGAATAACCCATTCACTCTCTGCATTGTAACATCTCGTCCAGAGTGACCTCCTTGACCTGAACAGTGCAGCCATTCCAACACCTTATCCTTCAGACTCACCATTGCAGGTACAACAATCTTACTCTTACGCCTCAAAACCCCTTGAACCCACTAATAATGTCTCACACTATCAGGCTTAACCACCAACTCTTCAATCATTTTCTTGCAACGATCATCAACTTGATACACGTCCTTAATTTGTTGCATAAGATCACACTCCAAAATAGTCATCGCCATATGTAAAACCTCAGAACCTTCAACTCGAGATAAAGCATCAGCAGCCACATTGTCCTTGCCTTGTCTATATTGAATCTCATAATCAAACTCCAACAATTTAGGGAGCCACTGCTGCTGTATCGGCGTGTTCAAACGTTGCTCCAGTAAGTATTTCAAACTTCTCTGATCGGTTTTAAAGATGAAATGATTACCTAGAAGGTAATGTCTCCACTTTTGCACAGCAAACACTACCGCAAGCAACTCCTTCTCGTATATTGAAAGAAGTAATTGTTTCCCTTTCAAGTGCCGACTAATGTATGCCAAAGGATGTCCGTCTTGCATTAACACAGCTCCAATGCCCTGTCCTGACGCATCAGTCTCAACAACAAATGTTTTATCAAATCGAGGTAAGGCTAACACTGGAGTGGTACTCAAAGCTCCTTTCAAAGCTTCAAATGCCTTACGTGCTTCCTCATTCCACCCAAAAGCATCTTTTTTTATTAAAGATGTTAAAGGACGAGCAATAGTCCCAAAAGCCTCCACAAAACGTCTATAGTATCCCGCAATTCCTAAGAATCCTCGCAGAGCTTTCAAAGTCTTAGGTTGAGGCCACTCCACGATTGCTTTGATCTTTCCAGGATCGGTAGAAATGCCAGCAGCTTCAATAAAATGGCCTAAGTACTCCATCTTACTCGTAGCAAAAGCACATTTACTGCGCTTCGCATAAAGACTGTTTTCCTTCATCAGCTCAAACACAATGCGTAAGTGAATCAAATGCTCCTCCATCGATGCACTATAGATGAGGATGTCATCAAAGAATATTAGAACAAACTTCCTCAAATAACGCTGGAAAACTGAGTTCGTTAAACCCTGGAACGTAGCTGGAGCATTTGTTAGTCCAAAGGGCATGACCAAGTACTCATAGTGCCCACTGTGAGTCTTGAAAGCAGTCTTGTGTATATCACTAGGTTCAATTCTCACTTGATGATAACCAGCCCTTAAGTCGATTTTAGAGTAAACTGCAGATCCACCCAACTCATCCATAAGGTCTTCGATCAAAGGTATAGGAAAACGATCCTTGACAGTCAATGTGTTGAGCTTACGGTAATCGACACATAGCCTCCAAGAGTTGTCTTTCTTCTTAACCAAGACAACTTGTGATGCGTAAGGACTCACACTTGCCTGAATAGTACCAGCTTCCATCAGTTCCCTCACCATCTTGTCAATCTCATTTTTCTGATGAACAGCGTAACGGTAAGGTTTTTGGTTTACTGGATTCGCACCATCGACCAACAGAATCTTGTGATTATGGTTTGCACGGAAAGGTGGTAATTCTGATGGTTCAGCAAACACTTCATGAAACTCTGCAAGTAACTTCTCGACATGTCCTTTACTCAACTTCTCTGTATCATTTACCTCCAATGTTTTCAACATCACTGTCTCTGGTTCTTCCTCGTCATAAACATAGATCATGTGAAGTTGTATATCATTGTCTTTCTTATTCTCCATCCTTTTTGCTTTGACTTCACGCACTGAGCCTTTTTTGATCCCATGTAGAGTAATGTTCTTGTTTTCCCATTTGAACCTCATCTCCAACTCCTGGAAGTTCCAAGTAATCGGACCAAACTTAGTCAACCACTGAACTCCCAATACCATATCATGTCCTCCAAGTGGAATGACCATCATCTCGTCCTGAAAGGTATGTTGTTGAAAGCACCAAGTAAACCCACCAATCTTGCCTGATATCGCAATCTTGATGCCATCAGCAACTGAAACATTTGCTCGTGGAGATGGTTGGACTCTGCAACCCAACATCTTTGCGATGTTTTGGTCGATGAAATTATGAGTTGACCCTGTGTCAATCAAGATATACAACGACCGCTTCCCATGAACTCCCCGAACCTTCATCGTAGTGTAATCTGTACTTCCAGCTACTGCATTCAATGATATCTGCGCAATAGTAGTCTGCTCCTCAACATCTGAAACTTCAGTATCATGCCACACTTCCTGTTCATCCTCCATCTCCTCGCCTTCCAACAAAAAAAGTTGAGACTTCTTGTGCTTCAGATAATGATCAGGTGTATATTTTTCATCACAATAATAGCATAGACCCTTAGCTCTACGATCACTTATCTCAGCACTTGATAAGAACTTTCTCAAAGGTTGTGAATTTTCCTTTTGTTTCACTACTCCTTCAAGTTCTCCTTCTTTCTTCATTGGAACAAAACCCTTGATTTGTTGATTTGCTCCCTGATACTTCCCACTATTCCAGCTATTTGGAGTTTCCATTCGAGGATGAGCTTGTTCATACAACCTTCCCAGTACTAAACACTGTCTTGTAGTCTGAGGTCGAAACATACGAATATGCATCTGTGTATCCAACCTCAAGCCAGTAAGATAAGCGCTTAATAAGTATTCTTCAGACATTTGAATTCTCGCACGAATCAACTCAAACTTCGCATGATATTCCTTAATGCCTTCAGTCTCCTTCAGATTCTTCAGCTCAGCAATTGGATCATCCAACACATCCTCAAAACACTCAATGATGAGTATCTTATATATCTGCCAATTTCTCACCATACCTCTACCTTCTTCCTCCTTGATCAACGCTTGATGCCAAGCTGAAGCTAGACCTTCAAAATGTATCGATGCGATCCCCACCTTCGCCTCCTCCGGTGTGTTATCGATATCAAAAAATTGTTCAGCCTTACTCAACCATTCCGCAACCATCTCACCATTAAATCTCGGAAAATCGATCCGTGAAAGTCGAGTCATGCCATTATAGTGACGGATCGGATCGTTGTGATATGGTTGATGATGCTCGCGTTGAATATCTGGCGTTGACGAATGCATCGGAGAGTTAGCAACGCGAATCGGTTCACCGCTCGTCGTCGCTTCCGCCGGGGCTTTGCCGTGCGTCATCTTCTTCATGAACGCAAAGATCTCAGTGATATTGCTATCAATCTTTGAAACTGTAACCTCCAAAGCTTGAGTTCTCTCCGTCATCTCTTCAAATCTCGTGCTCAACGCTTCTTCTGTTTCTCTTGCTACACCTTTCAATAACGCCTGTGACCTCGTTTCCGCCATTGAAACCAGTTTCCGAAGACTCGCCTGGCTCTGATACCACTGATAACGACGTTCCCGTCGCTATGATCAAGCTGCCGTTCGTAAAACAACAATTCGAGACCCAAACGTAGAAGATCGTATTAATCCTCAAACGAGATGAATCCACATACAAAATGTTTTAGTTCGTACAAATTTCTCAATGAATCAAAAGAAAGCTGTAAAGATTCTATTTAAACTCGTCGTCTCTCGTCCTTCACTTAGTGAGTCAACGTACAGAGCCAACTCGTTTGTTACGTTTGCCGTTCGTAAAACAACAATTCGAGACCCAAACGTAGAAGATCGTATTAATCCTCAAACGAGATGAATCCACATACAAAATGTTTTAGTTCGTACAAATTTCTCAATGAATCAAAAGAAAGCTGTAAAGATTCTATTTAAACTCGTCGTCTCTCGTCCTTCACTCAGTGAGTCAACGTACAGAGCCAACTCGTTTGTTACGTTTGCCAGTTGTCATCTTCTTATTCGTTCCTCCTTATTTGTAACAATCCAACGAACACTACCCCTTTTCCCTCCACGTGTCTCTTCTCCTTTCCTATATCAGCAAACAGAGAATAAAGCTAATAGGAACCCAACCATCATCCTGCATGTGCTACCGGTGGCCTCTTTGCTAATGTCTTGAGTGCTACTGGGAGGAAAATACGATGTCCCCACATCAGCAGGTGAGATCTCGTAAGCCTGTTGTGGCTGCTTGTGCACATCTCTCCAATTCATATTAAGGTGAGGAAAACCAGACTGGTTTATTACTTTGGTCATAGCTTTGCCTGTTCCATGGTTCTGATCCTCAAGATGATTAAAACCTTTTGTTTGCAGTCCCAGAACAATAAGAGCAACCTCTTTGGTTAGGATTTTGATCTTACTAACCTCAAATTTACTTTTCTAGATTTGCAAAGATTCGTGAAGTTTTTACTGTTTTAGTATATTGTTTGTTTAAAGATTACTAAAGAGGCTACTTTTCATGTCCCACATCGGTAAGATAAAGACTGTTGATCATAACATTAGCGCTATATAAAGAAAGCCGAGTCTTAATTTCAATTCATACCTTTCTCGGCCTTTTGGCTAAGATCAAGTGTAGTATCTGTTCTTATCAGTTTAATATCTGATATGTTGGCTATAGGCCTTCTCGATATTAACTCTATTTTTTTAAGGGAGGAAGTCTGTCATGATAGCTTGCTATCCGGGCCTTCCATGAGTCACACATGTGTTGCACTACTGCAAGGGCTTGGCTCAACCCACCAGAGCAATAGTTCAACTATTTAACTTGGTCTTTATTACTTGGTGTCGTTGGCAGGCACACGTCCATCACAAAACCAATCAAGTAAATTTTAACACTCTCATGGTATCTCTCTTAGCTTCTTCCATCTCTCACTGGACCTAATCTCTCTAAAATATGTTTGAGAAAATGTATCTCCTCCTTACTGCATTTGCTGCAGGCTCTTGACATATACAAAACATATGTATTTAAAAAACATACATTCTTTTCTTGTAACAAGAAAAGGAAGATTCTTGTTAATGAAACATTAAATGGTCAAACCAACCACTCAACGTGAATATTGTGAACCAGAGGAAGGCCGCAAGAGGTAGGAGAAGCAGGAGTTGAGATGAGAGAGGGATGAGATTGGCCGCACCGAATGTGCAATGACTTCGGGTGGAGTCGAGAAGGTCAACTAGGGGCGGTGTAGCAGTAAAAAAAACTAAGGAGGAGGAGGAGGAGAACGAAGTGAAGGAGCTTCAATCTCTGGTGGTGGAGGGATCGTAGATGTTATGCTCTCATCTTCAAAACCTGGCACTAGACTTCATTAGCAATGCTTAGTTCATAGTTATGTTCAGCTCAGCAAACTGAATTTTCTGGAAGTTTAAAAGTAGCCACACTTGTGCACTGTTAGCTACAATACACACAAACAATTGAATGAAATTAAGATCATTCACTTAACTAAAAAGTACTTTGAACTAAGAGTCATTCACTCATATGTAATATGAAATAGATATAAGAAAGAGAGAGTAGAACTGAACTAGACAAGAAGTTACAAGTTAACCGGTGATGACAATGCAAGCCTCGGAGAGATGATGACTTAAACAAATGACTTCAAAGGCGGACAGAGAATAACTTAATTTCCTAAACCCATCAATTAAGTTAACATGAACCCACCCATCATCATCAGCACCTTATATGTCTTTGCTAAGATGTTTTTGCTTATGCATTGAATGTTACTAGCATGAAGATAAGGTGGCGCCATCAGCAGCTGAGATCTCGTAAGACTTAAAGCCGTTGTGGCTGCGTGTGCACATCTCTTCAATTCATATTAAGGTGAGGAAAACTAGACTGGCTGTTACTTTTGTCATAGCATTGCCTATTTCAATGGTTCTGATCCTCAAGATGATGAAAACCTTCTGTTTGCAGTCCCGGAACCATAAGAGCAACCTTTTTGGTTAGAATTCTGATCTTACGTACACCGCACATGAAATAGATAGCTGAGATTTAATTAACACCACCTCAAGATTCCTTCTTCAAGATTTGCAAAGTTCCAAGATTCGTTATATTCGATGTACACCGCACATTGGCCGTTAAAGAGTCTCTTTCTCAAGTCCCACATAGCTTTTCTTTTTGGTCAACACTCAAGTCCCACATCGCTAAGCTAAAGAAAGTTAGTCATAACCTTAGCACTATAAAATAGAAGTCGAGACATTGTTACAAATCATACCTTTCTCGGCCTTTTGGCTAAGATATTCAAGTGTAGTATCTATTCTTATCAGTTTAATATCTGATATGTGGGCCATCAACCTGCTCGATATTTTAAGGGAGGAACCCTAACAATATAGCCTGCTATATGGGTTTCTATGTGTCGCTCATGCTTTGCACTACTGCAAGGGCTGGCTCAACCCACCAAAGCAATAGTTCAAACTATTACTATGACCACTTTAGGTCCCACACGCAACCATCCGGCTCATCACAGTATACCCTTTTGGTATCAATCTCTTTAGCTAATTAATGGATCCAGTATCTCTCTAAATCATGTTTGAATCAATGCATCTCTTCCTTGCTGCATTTGCCGCAGGCGTTTGACATGTCCGAAACCTTTAAAAAAACATACCACTACAAAAAAAAGTTGCTATTCATAGCACATTGTTATAGCACGTTTCACCGAACTGCTGTGGTTGATGACTCTAATTTTTTTTTAAATATAAAACAGCATTTTCTAAATGCTATGATAGAGTTAAACTAAGCGGGAGACCAAAATTAGCTTTTCCGCCAAACACTTAGTAAAAATCCCTAATCTAATCACTTTTCCCTCTCTCTGCTCGGGTTTCCTCTCATCTCTCTCATTTTTCCCTCTTTCTCTATGGAACCCTAAGAGAAAGGCACTCCATTCTCCATCTCGAAACCGATCTACATCTCCAAAAACCATCTCCGTCGCTTCTCTAATCCGCCACAGCTCTTCGATTAAACACCTCGAAGGTATCGGAGGTCCATATCTCGACATCTCTTTCGATGTGGAGCTCAAATCGAAGAGTTGTTTTCTTGCTTTGATTTCTATGTTCCTTTGACTTCAAGTTCGATTCTGAACAAAATAACCCTAGAATTGTAGTTTTATCCCTTTCGATTTCGAAACTCTGAATTTCCAATGCTATGTTGAAATGTTGATTGCTTATTTGTTTGGTATGTTGATTTACATTCTTCTATGTGTCTTACACTCTTTGATTTTGTCTAGGATTGAAATAGCGATTGACTGTAAATTGATTTTGTCTATGAACAACTTGACAAGTTCTTTATGTTACTAAAGCTTTTAATTTAGGGGTCGAACACACAATGATGGACAAAGCATGGGTACATCTAAGCAGGTAATGAACTTAAGCGTATATCTTATGTTTCCTTTGGTGTTTAGAGACTTAACTTTTTTTGGTTTTTTCCTTTTGATTGTGCTTCGAAGAGTTGATCCTGGTTATGAGAGAGGGGTTGATATGATTGTATGTCCGTGCATTGACTGCCGTAACATTGATCGTCACTCAGGCAGTGTGGTACTTGATCATCTTGTTACCAGGGGAATGGAAGAGGGTTATAAGATGCGGTCAGATTGGCATCTACATGGAGAGTTGAACTCAGAGGTTGAAGGTGAAAGCAGAGTAAGTGACTGGAAGGATGAGATCTTTGGGTTGTACAGAGCTGCTGAGCGTTTTGATGAAGAGTTAGCTGATACTGGGGATATATCTGACACGGCAGAGGGAGACGACAAGAAGGAAGATGAGTTCTTGGCAAAGCTAGCTGATGCTAAAACACCATTGTATCCGAGTTGTGCAAGCCATAGCAAGTTGTCTGCAATTGTTTCATTATTTAGATTGAAGACTCGGAATGGGTGGTCTGACAAGAGCTTCAATGATCTGCTTGAGACATTGCCGGAGATGTTACCAGAAGAAAATGTGCTTCACACATCACTGTATGATGTGAAGAAGTTTTCGAAAACGTTTGACATGGGCTATGAGAAGATTCATGCATGTGTCAATGACTGCTGTTTATTCAGAAAGAAGTTCAAGAAGCTTGAGAAGTGTCCAAAGTGCAAGGCTTCAAGGTGGAAGACTAATATGCACACTGGTCAGAAGAAGAAAGGCGTCTCACAGAAAGTTCTTCGTTACTTTCCTATAATACCAAGACTGAAGCGAATGTTCCGGTCTGAAGAGATGGCCAAGGATTTAAGGTGGCACTTTGGCAACAAGAGCACCGATGGGAACCTTCGTCATCCTGTTGATTCAGTGACATGGGATCAGATGAATGCTAAATACCCTACATTCGCAGCCGAAGAAAGGAACCTCAGGCTTGGACTTTTAACAGATTGATTAAATCCATTCAACATAAAGAATTCGATGTACAGTTGCTGGCATGTTTTGTTGGTGAATTATAACTTGCCACCTGACTTATGCATGAAGAAGGAGAACATTATGCTTTCATTGTTGATTCCTGGTCCACATCAGCCTGGTAATAGTATAGACATGTACTTAGAACCCCTCATTGAAGATCTTAACAGTCTGTGGAGCATTGGAGAGGTAACCTACGATGCTCTTACTCGATCTAATTTTACTCTTAAGGCCATGCTACTTTGGACGATCAGCGACTTTCCAGCCTATGGGAATCTTGCAGGCTGCAAAGTTAAAGGTAAAATGGGGTGTCCGTTATGTGGGAAAAATACATATAGCAAGTGGTTGAAGTTCAGTAGAAAACATGTGTACATGGGCCATAGAAAGGGTCTGCCACCAAGTCATAGTTTTAGAGGCAAGAAGAAATGGTTTGATGGAAAAGCTGAACAAGGGAGAAGGGGAAGAATACTAACTGGTCATGACATTTCTCAAAACCTGAGAAATTTCCACAATGATTTTGGAAATTTCAAACGTTCTGCAAGTAAGAGAAAAAGGGTTCAGTGTTCTGCTGATGTAGGCTCAGATTATGAGGTTATACCGAGTGAATCAGAGGAAGATGAAGAGGAAGAGGAAGAAGTACTAGTTGATGAAGATGAGTTATCTAGATGGAAGAAGAGGTCAATCTTCTTTAAGCTACCTTATTGGGAGGTAAGATGCTTACACTCTTTTACTTAAATGGTAATTCCTTGATACTGTCTGATGGTTAACTTAAATGTTATGTTATCTTTCTCTTATGATTAGGAACTCCCGGTTAGGCACAACTTAGATGTAATGCATGAGGAGAGAAATGTTGCTGCGAGTTTAGTTTCGACGTTGTTGCACTGTGGGAAATCAAAAGATGGTCTTGTGGCTCGCAAGGATCTTGAGGACATGGGTATTGGGCCGGAATTGCATCCCAAAATCCAGGGTAAACGAACCTATCTGCCTCCAGCACCGTGGTCTTTGTCTAAAATAGAGAAGAAGATCTTTTGCCGGCGTCTTTTTGACTTCAAAGGGCCAGATGGATATTGTTCTAACATATCAAGAGGTGTTTCATTAGATGACTGTAAAGTCAGTGGTCTGAAATCACATGACTACCACGTCCTGATAAAACAACTTCTGTCGATTGCACTTAAAGGATTGCTACCTAAAGGACCGAGGCTTGCAATATTTAGGTTATGCACTTTCTTCAATCTGTTGTGTCAGAGAGTCATTGACAGAGAGAAGCTTCTGGTTATGGAAGCTGAGATTTTTGAGACTCTGTGCTTGTTTGAAAGATTTTTTCCTCCAAGTTTGTTTGATATCATGCTCCATTTGACTGTGCATCTAGGAAGAGAAGCTCGGCTTGGTGGACCAGTCCACTTTAGATGGGTGTACCCTTTTGAAAGGTATGTTATATATGAATTTTTAAAATTTTGAAGCCCTCTTTTACTTACATATTTACATTGATGTTTTATTCAGGTACATGAAAGTTCTCAAAGACTTTAAGAGAAATCCTGCAAGGCCCGAGGGATGCATTGCTGAGTCCTATCTAGCTGAGGAATGTATCCGGTTTTGCAGTGAGTTCCTGAAGAAGACAACAAATGTCCAAGAGAAAGTAGATAGAAACATGGAGTATGAAAACAATTCTATCTTAGAGGGTCGTCCGATATCCAGTGGCACTACCTTTACTCTCACAGAAATAGAAAAGAGAGTTGCATATCTAGCTATCATCCAAAATTTGGCTATCGTCAAACCATATGTAGAGTAAGTATCTTAATTACTTTTCATTTTTTAGGTATATGTATAATCAACTATTTGATATACTCATTTCGGTTTTCAATCTGTCACAAGTGCTCATCTTCAGTATTTACAAGACACAGATGAAAGATGTTTTCGAGATGCATCAACGTTATGGAGTATGCATACTAAACATTTTGCATCGTGGCTTAAAGAACAGGTATTTGTATTTTTTAAATTTCCCTTGGTTATGGTCTGTCTACTGCTTTGGTGTATGACTTGTTATTACTTTATCAGGTGCCACTTGATTCAACCGAACATGAAGAAACACTTAAGTGGATAGCTTATGGGCCTCGTTGTTCTGCAAGGTCGTACACATGATTCATAGTTAATGGACAGAGGTTTCACACAATATCAGTTGATAGGAAAAGTCAGAATAGTGGAGTTTATTATGAGGCTACAGCAGTTTGTAGACCGAGTGCCAAAGATACATCTCATGTGGTCGATTTAGTATCTTACTATGGCAGAGTCACAGACATCATCTTGATGGACTATAATGTCTTCTTGTTCCTCTGTTCCGGTGTCAATGGGTAGTAAAGGGTAATGGACCTGCGAGTAACATGTGCACAATGAAGGAAGCTGTTGGCCATGTCATTGCATGGCCTAAGAACAAATGTGTTGAGCTAGGTGTAGGGATTGAACAGAAGACATTGCACCACTGGTAATGGTATTTCTTACTCATTGTCATAGTAATTAATGTTATGATTCTGCGTTTGATGAGATTGTTTTCTGAATGTGTTTGACAGGGATCGAAAGCAAACTCTCTCAACAAATGTACACTACTGGATTTGTCTGATGATGATGTAATTGTTGCTGAAGGCCGTTGGCAGACACAAGAAGCAAAAGCATTGGTTAATGGTCTTCCTCTCGGACCAAAAGCAGTAAAAATCTTCTTAGATGTGGTACTTGAATCAGGGACATATTTGTGGAGGCCAACGATGGATCTGGCATAACTTGATGACTGCCTACACTCTTTTATATCATGGCCTGCTAGCAAAGTTGTCTTTGAGAACCCACCAGAAGCAACTAGACAACAGTCTCCTACTCCAAACAATGCTTCTTCAGTTGGAAACACAAGAGAGACTGGTATAAAAGTAGCATCTTTAGCTTCTAAGTCTCCCACTGGAAAAAATGAGAAAAAAACTGCAAAGTCAAGAACAACAAATAAGGTAACACCTTTGGATTCCTGTTTTATCAATGATCAAGTTATATATTAATCTCTGCGTTTTAAATCTTCTCAGCTTGTTCAAGGATCTGATTCTATAAAACTGAATCAGAAGTGCAAACTGATGGACATTGGTGAGAGGAAACAAGTGGTAGCTGAAGGTCGTGTGCATTCGACAGACCAAGATCAAATGGTCCACTTTGTACGCTTGGGTCCGAAAGCGGCTAGAGTTCGGGTGGATGCAGTGATCGTAGATGATGCACAAGTTTGGAGGAAATTTGATGAAATAGAGAGTTTGAAAGATGCACATGGTTCATCTATCGCATGGCCGATTGATAAATTGGTCATCTTTTAAGCTGTAAGTGTTGTGCTTTGTGGTTAAACCTGCATATGTATGTTCTTAACTGATGAGAGTTTTTCTTGTTGCAGTTTGCAAGGGGGAATGAAGAACTTAGGTCCAGACTTAGCTAGTTTAAGCTAGGCTAATCAACTTGATGTATTATATTATCTCTTATGACTATGCTTTATGTTTTGAAACTGGTGTAATGACTTATGTATTAGCTACATATTTTATGAATGGATTTGCAGTCTTATGGCGTTTTTATGTAGAAATTAGATTATCAAAACAACCAAATCATAGCATTCAGATAAAATAACAATAGCTAAAGAAAACAATTATAATCGCAAATCATAGCATTTTAAATTTAATACAAAATACACTATTATAATAAATTCGAAGCTATTACAAATATTAGTAATAGCACATATCAACTGCAATTATCAAAATATGTTATTGCTATCATAGAAGTCCCTAGCATGGCACGAAATATGTATCGTAATCAATTTGTAACAAAAATAACTCGTGCCATATCATCGGTAATAATATCAACCACGTATTGCTATCGTATATGCACATTTCGTAGCGTCACGAAAAAACGCTATTGTATAAGGGGTACCTATGATGGCTGCCGTATACATAGCATTTATGAATTCGCTATTAAACATCTAATATAGCATAAAACCCACGCTAACAATGTACATATTTCTTGTAGTGTACGTTCTTATAATAGGGAGATAATATAAGATTACTCGCTCTAATCTCCATAAACACAACCATGGTCACTTATTTGTCTTTTGAGAAACGAAGTTCTGTTTATGTAGGGGAAATGTCTCAAATACTCGCTTTAATATCACCATATATACAAGGCATAACAAACTTAAAATAAACACAAGGCAGATACAAAACAAGTCATCCAAACTAAAAAGAGAAAATGCTACATATTATAGCGAAAACATCCAAGCTCTAATACATATATGTATTTAACCGTTCTATTTGCGTTCAGTGTGTACTAAGTGGGTGCTGATTGAATAAGCAGTATTAATTGTGCTGACCTCAGTGTACTCTTGGTGATCAAGAAAATCTAATACATTTCTTCAAAGAATAAACTTCAAACTTGTTGGTGCAAAGCATGAGCGACCAGTTTAAAGTTTTTCTTTTCTTTTTGTTTGTTTGTTTGTACGGTTGTGTATGCATAAATCGTCTACAAAGATGTGAAGATCAAGCCTTGGTGCTTGGGAAATTGGGGAGAAGGTCATGGCAGTGAACGAAATGAAGGTCGTGGACAAGAGGATTCCCGGTTCTCTTAGGTGGTGACCCTGTATACCACTCTATTGTTCCACCTTCTATCGGCTGCACCAACCACAGTATAATATATATTTAGTTAATAAGAGCATCCACAATGGTGATACCCATTGTGGAGTCTTTAGGAATAAATTATCTTTTTTTTTTTTTTTAATAGTTAAAGACTCTTGTGAAAAATGTGTGTACAATGGTGAACCCGAAGTTGGAATCCTTAGGAATAAAAAAATATTATTTTTTTTTGTTTAGTGAAATATAATTTTTATATATTGAATGATTAAATAGAATAATTTAATATAAAATACTAGAAATAAACTTAAAAATAATAATTAAACATATAAATATAACAATTAAAAATAAAAACAATAATTAAACAGAAAGATAGAAAAATTCCTAAATAAAAACATGGTTAAATATAAAGATTACACATAAGAGTGTATAAGATGATTGAATATTAAAATCCAACATGATCATAAATGACCACCTAATGAAGACTCGCCACTCATTCTGCTCAAGTATTTGCTCAGTATTTCAGAGCACTCTTTTCTTTCCGGACATACACACATCAATGGAGTAGTTTTCCCATCTCCAACCACATTGAACGCAAATAAGTCTCCTATCTCGCATCTGTTATCGAGACAGAACTTTCTCCAGCCTCTTGTGATGTAATACTTGCCGGCTGATTCGCTAAATTGCAAACTCACATTCCATGAATTTCTCTCTTTGTTCACCAGTATCGTCTCTTTGCATAGTTTGTGCAAAGCAGTAGAACTCGTAGCTCCCACAGGAAGATACTGCAAACAAATAATGTAAAGACACATAATAGATTAAACTATTTATTTTACTAACTAAATTGACTCACAAGTTTGTCTTCTTTTAGATTAGAAGCAGTGACCTCAGCCAAAAAACAGTAGTTAAATGAGAAAGAAGACATTGCCCCGGTTCGTCCTGAAATAAAAGAAACAATTTCCCACAAAACAATCTCGCAAAATTAATCCTTAAGAATATTATAGTAATTTTTTATAAATTGAAATTGAAATTTTATTAATTGCATGATACAAAAAAAGATACAATGATAAATATAAAGAAATCAAGAAACACTAATTATTAATCTTCATCACCAAATTTATTCCAAATATTTTCGATTAAATCATTTTTCAACCGTTCATGAATATGCTCATCCCAAAGATCATTACGATTGGGAAACATATTATTCAGATTTGTAGGCATGTTGGTTTCCACCTGTGAACTTCTGGTGACGTCTCTTTCTTCAAATTCAGATATATCGTACCGCATGTATCGATCTCGTTCATTTTCAACTATCATATTGGGTAGTATGATACATGCTCTCATAATCTTCCCTATCTTTTCTTTGTTCAATGTACGAACCGGGTTTTTGACAATCGCAAATCGAGCTTGCAATACTCCAAAAGCCCGCTCCACATCTTTTCGGGCTGCTTCTTGAGCTTTAGCAAATAACTCTTGTTTTAGAGATTGAGGGAGTTTGATAGATTGGATAAATGTTGACCATTTTGGATATATATCGTCTGTTAGATAGTATGCCAACTTATACTTGTGTCCGTTGACCATGTACCTTACCCTGGGAGCTCGACCTTCAAAAATGTCATCAAACACAGGAGACCGATCGAGGACATTGATATCATTTAAGGTACCTGGAGGACCAAAAAAAGCGTGTCATATCCAAAGATCTTGTGAAGCAACAGCCTCTAAGACAATTGTCGGTTTTCCTGATCCTCGTGCGTATTGTCCTTTCCAAGCGGTCGGGCAATTTTTCCACTCCCAATGCATACAATCAATGCTCCCGACCATCTCAGGAAACCCTCGTTTTTCTCCAATATCAAGTAGTCGTTGAAGATCCTCCGGTGTGGGTTATCGTAGATAGTCATTTCCGAATAACTATATTATTCCGTCAGTGAAATTGTGTAAACAGGAAAGTGCAGTGGTCTCACCAAGTCGGAGATATTCGTCAACCGTGTCAGCCGCAGAACCGTAAGCAAGCATACGAATTGCTGCCGTACATTTTTGTAGTGCAGAAAGACCGAACCTCCCGGTTGCATCTCTTCTGTGCTGAAAGAATGGAAAGTTCTCGGATAGCCCATAGACAATACGCAAGAATAAATCCTTATTCATGCGAAAGCAGCGTCTGAATATTTGTGACGAGAATGTCGCATCTTCGCTGAAGTAGTCATTCCATAAGCGGTCTTGTCCTCCTTCACGGTTTCGTTCAATATAAGCACGGCTCCTTTGGTTACTGGTTTGGGCCTCGACTATGTTGGTGAATGTATCTTCGAAGATTTCTTCGAAAACTTCGTCAAATCTTTCTTCGAAAACTTCGTCAGATGAAGATGCCGACATTTTCCTACAAAGTATAAATTTTATTTTTTTAAAAATATATAAGTTAAATTTAGTATAACTTTTTTTTTAAACTTTTTTTAAAGCTATAAGTTCAAAGAAGGAATAAGTTTTAATTTTCCTATAAAAATGTGTATAACTTTTTTTTTAAGTATAACTTTTATTTTTTAATATGGTTTCCATAAGTTTTATAAGTGTGATACAAGTTTTAAAACTATAAGTTTAACACACTAATTTATTTATAAGTTACAGGTTGATTTGGGTTGGTCATACATTTATAAGTGTGATACTTGTTGATTTATCAGTGTGATACAAGAATGACCAACTACTCGACCTACGCCTAGTTGATTTATATGTATGATCAGCTATAAGTTCAACTACAAGCAAGAACAACTACATGTAACTAAGAGAAGCATGAGTGGTTCATTACAAGTTACCGAGTTTATATGTATGATCAGCTACAAGCATTATCAACTACAACCATGATCAACTACAAGCATATAAGGAAAGCAGTACTTGTTGATTAAAAAGAGTTGCATATAAGAGAAGCATGAGGATTTCATTACAAGTTACCGAATTTAGAGAAGCAGTAGTAGTTGATTACAAGTTGCTGGAGATAATAAGAGCATCCGCAACTTCCGAGTTACAGCAAAAGAGATTACAACTCCGACTGGTGGAAACTAAGCAAAAGAGATAGCTACCTAAAGACATGATAGAAGGGAAACTTATAGTACATTTCTTAGAACTACCCGTGACTTGGATTCACTTCAGCCAACCGACAAAACACTTTCAGAACCCGTGACTAGGTTCACATGTCGAACAGCTACACCTGAAAGAAAATAAAAGACACTTTCAGAACCCGTGAGTAGCAAATAAATAAAGTATTACAACATGTGATACAAATAGAAACTACATCTAACTACATGTAACTAACCTAATACCTTAAATATCATCATAACATCTCAGTCATGAGTTTCAGTTTAAGAGATTCTTCCATCTCGGAGAGAGGATCTTTTTTGGCAAGTAAACGTTCTAGAATCTTTTGTTTAGAGAGCTTTTCTTTCATTTCCATGATGGACTGAAGCTGTGACATCTCTTCTTCCTTGCCACTCTTCTTCCTCTTACCAGCTGCTTTAGCAGCTTTCACACCAACTGGTCTGCTTTCAGGTTCGGCAACATCATCTTCTGTATCAACGTCCACCACTGGTTTGTGCTTCTCCTTCCCACCATCTTTAACCATATAGGTGGTGCACCATTTCTGGTCATGCCTCAGCTCCCTCCACGCATGTTCGAGGCTGAACTTGTGCTCATAAATGTTGAAGAATGAGTCGAGGGCAGCTTTCATCACATCGTCTTCATTCTGACCACTTCTCTGCCCCCTCAACGCCGCCTCATAGCATCCAACGAACTTACAGACCTGCTTGTTAATCCTAGCCCACCGCTGCTTTGCTGGACCAAGCTCTCTAGGTACTGTCCCAACCAGTTGAGGGCTTGCGTTGTAGTAGTCAACAATTCTCTTCCAGAAACGTTCAGCTTTCTGGTCACAGCTGACAACGGGGTCTTTGCTGGTGTTAAGCCAAGCACCAATGAGGATTTTATCCTCATTAGGAGACCATTTCCTCCTCTCTTTGTTAGCAGACTCGACAGTAGGCTGCACAGGAGACTGGACAGCAGGTTGGAAAGAAGACTCGACACCAGGGTGGAAAACAAACTCATCAGGACCTTGGGACCCGAACCAAGCTGGTTCGGGTGACTCAAGATCAACTGAAGATTGACTATACATTAGATTAACAAAGCCAGTTGTGGTATTCATGTTTAGATTATAGGTTTCTGTTACTCTAATAGCAACACAAACCCTTAAGTAACCAATAGAAAGTAAGTTCGCATTTAGTTTCGGAGTTGTTAGGCAGATAGAAAGCAAACAAGCATTTACCACCACTCTAATCATACTAATAAGTTCTACACTAGCTACACTTAAACCTAACAAGTACGATTCTATCAAATCTAGCATTAAAAACAATTAAAGCATGAAGAGATAAGTTTTTTTTTATTACTGAAACTAGTAAGTAAGCGTGAAACAAGTTACCTGCCAACCCCTTCTCGAGTTCTGACACTGATGTTTAAAACCTCCGAAGCTCTTCCTTGAATGACATAAGATAAAACAGTTAAAATTTCAAATTTTAAATCAAATTAATTATCTAAATAAGGTATGAAACTTACCAGCCCATAACGATGACCAGTATCACTAACACCAGTACACTAACTCCCTTTGCCAAACCATAGTTAATCACTGATGTCTTCTTAGTTAACACACCCACGATCTTGTCAAGCTTAGCCACCTTCTGGTCACTCTCAAAGAATTGATCCTTCACCATCCTAAGTTGTGTCTGCGTTTCACGAAGCTCTTCTTGAATCGCCACATCCCACCATTTCCAGATGTGGGAGTCTCCATCGTCAACGTTGTTGCAGGAGAAGTACCTCCTTCCTGGATCTTTACGAGTGTACGAGGTTTCAACAACAACCTCACTACCGCAATAGCATGTCCTCGGTATTCCTTCATCAGCCTCAGGTTCTGGTGGGTACTGATCCGCCTCTGCAATTATGTAGCTACTCTGAGCTTCATCCCCGTAGAGAGCAGCTTCTGCTTCAAGTAAAGAGTTGATGTCGAACTCCTCTGATGAAGGCTGCGTGTAGCTATAGTCTTGTCCCATGTTCGTTGGCCTGCACAAAAAGCCAGAAACTATGTTAAGAACACATTCACTAGGGAGTTTAAGAACACATTAACTTAGATATATGATCAACTAAACAGTTTACTAGCTACACATTAAGCTAACAGAAAACCATACAAATACGTTTTGAAACCAGAAAAATATAAGCCACAGGAAACCATACAGATACGTTTTGAAACCAAAAACGAATTGAAACCCTAACTACATCGATTGAAACCGAAAACGAAAACCAAATTGAAACCGAAAACAAGTGATGAGTTTTCCAGCTAACTAAATCGATTGAAACCCTAACTACAAACCAAAAGATCCCCAATTGAAAACGATTTAAAAACGATTTGATAACAATTTCAAAACCCAGAAATTTTTGAAACCCTAAATGGAGGAAATCCCCAAATCGATTCAAAGGAAATACGAAGCATAGAGGGAGACGAGAACAACATGGAAGCTAACATATCCTTAAATCTACCACAGAATTAGTTTATTTACCTTTGAAGATCGACGATGGAGAGAAATCGAAGATGGAGAGAAATCGCCTTTCGTCGAGAGCTCTGATTTTTTTTTCTAACCTTCGGTCGCGAATGTTTTTTTTTCTCGACATAACCCAACACAACATATCGCCGGGCCAACCATCAGACGCCACGTGCAGTAAGGACTTGATCCTTCGAAGCCTTATTTACGGACTGATCCGTACCGATCCGTCTAAAGCTGAGCCCAATTCACAATTTTTTTATTGTAAAAATGCTAAGGATTTGGGCCACGGACCTCCGTTGCGGTTGGTCTAACACTCAGAAACCATGCTTTTTTTTTTGGGTCTAAATGTTAAAATTTATACCGTTTTTTAAGAGTTTACATTGTTGTGGGACACAACTTTTTACAAAGAAAGATAAAAGAGAAGAGAATGAGGAAGAGAGCAATGAACAAGGGAGAGCATTAACTATAAGGGGATAGGAACCAAAAGTACAACTCAAGCAACGTCGGGGAGGGAGCAGACACCGTGGTTCGAGACAATGACAGCAGCCTATCTTGCATATCACGATCCACCACTCGGAAGAACGCCTCTTGAGTCGAAGACAAGCCTTGGAAGATGCGGGCATTACGCTCATGCCAAAGAGAGTAGATGATGATTTGGTTTAGGAGCTTCAGTATAGCAACCGCATGAGGAGCCTGGGAGCCTTGCATCTGCTGACAGAGCTGAACGACCGCTGCTAACGAAGCCGGAGGAGACGCCATGCTTTTTTTTTTTTTTGAAAAAGCTCAGAAACCATGCATGCATGCAAGTTTGGAAATATTATCTATGATGATGAACACAGCAAGTATGGGTGTATATTATGTTGAGAATGCCGCTTCTTCCCTCCGAACTTTGTTGACTGATTGAGGCACAAACATGTCGGGGCATATCATGATGAAATTCCAAGAAATATAACGAAAAGCATGCATGGGAGAATCTATATATAGCCTTTGATTAATTAAAAACGAAGCTTACAAAAAAAAAAAAAAAAAAAAAACTTTATTTTTGCCTATATATTTTGGTAACTTTATTTTTGCCTATATATTAGGGAAAAGAAAAACTTTTAAAGAATTTTCTAGTTTTTCATCAAATGTTTTTTTGTTTGTTTGTGACATGGAAACGTTGCCGTTCAAAAGAAAAAAAGGTGAAATGGAAACGCAAGACACCAAACGTAATTGAAAACAATACTATACAAACAATCTAGACCGTAATAACTGAAAACAAATATCTACAAACAATCTAGAGTCTAGACCATATATAATTGAAAACATACATATACAAACAATCTAGGCCATATAAATGTAACTGAAAACAGATACATACAATAATACAAACAATGTATAATGTTACCAGTTGGAAGAGCGTAGTGAACTTGAGAGAGGCTTGAGAAAATCAGGAAGAGAAGGACACACACGACGTGGCTTAGGACAAAGTGGTTGATTTGTCGTCGTCTCCGAATGATGATGCATATTTTCTCCTTTTCCTCTCTAAATCAAAAGAGCAGCTAGTAATTATTTAAAGTTGATCGTTTGTTAAACTGGAGTGAATTTTAGTGTGACTCTATATTATATACACAAGACAGAAAAACACTACAATGTAATTGGTTAAATTTGGAAGTTTTTACATCGTGGGACACTTTTCCACTTTGCAATTACACCTCAAAGCACATAGCGCTTGAGGGACACTTCTACACATCGAAAAGACACGAATGACCCTAACTTAAAAAAAACGGAACGGAACTGAACATGTTCTCAGTTGCTGTTTCCCAACTATATATTTATATTTTTATCCTAGCTAATTAGCTAATATATATATTTTTTTTAACTATACTACCGACAAATCAAAAACTTTACCTTTCTCTTATCTCAAATCTCAAATCTCAAATTCACTTTCCCAAATCCAGAAACCCTAATCCCACTTAATTCATCTTCATTCTCGTTTTGAAGACAATGAAGAACTGGTTTCTTTCTCTGTCTTGAAGCCCAAAACCCATTTATCTTCTTCTTCTTCTGGTTCTTGCTTTGAGATGGTTACAAGGTGAGTTTTGTTTCTTACATTTTCTTGATTTTTATGCTTCAGTTAAGAAATGATCTTACTTGTTTTCTTATGGTTACAGTAGATTATGTGGACATGAGATTTGAAGACAAGAAAATGTATAGCAATCATCTTCTGCTCAAAGTTGACATTTTTTTCTGTGATCTCTGAGAATCAAGCATGGTGGAGCAGCAGAAGAAGAAGAGGTTTGCTCTGTTTCTCACCAAGTGCGACTCTGAGTTCGTGAAGAAGGTTAATGGTGGCTACTTCAATATCTTCATCTCCACTTGCGGCGAAGACGGTGAGCAATGGGATCTCTTCCGAGTGGTAGACGGCTTTTCCTGATGAGAGTTCAAAAAACAAATTCAAGAGAGGATCGATATGTGATGATAAGACCAGAGCTCGTAGTGAAATCGATAGTGGATGAGTTCGATTGTGGATGAGTTCGATCGTGGATGAGTTCAATCATGGATGAGTTCGGGATTTGCCGTGGCTGAGCTTGGGATCCGTCGTTGCTGAGCTCAGGGTAGCTGCGGTGGAGTTTCAGAGAGTGGATGAACTTGGTATTCAGCTACAGTTTCACTGCCTCGAGAACCCTTAAAACTCACCGGACATTTCAAATCCACCGTGAGATAACCTCTTTCCAGATTTTGTTGGAACTAGTCAACTATATCTGATCGTCGGACAAATTAATGCCTTTGGCATGGTAGATTTATCAAATGAAGGTAGCAGACACGAGAGCCATGAGTTTTTTCAGTGATCAGCTTGGTGATATGGATCAAAGTCAGACTGTTGAATGCGAGTCTAGTGTGAATGAGGAGGCCACCCAACATGTTTCTGATGTTGAAAACAGTTCGACTCTTGGTAGTGTGGTAGATGTGGCTCCCACTATCATGCCACTGAAGCAACTAGAAGCGAGATAAATATTTGTCCAGATTGCAGGGAGGAACACAATTTTGTGGAAACAATCCCCCTGGAACAACAAGAGCTCTTGATGAAAACTCCCTGAAACAGCCTCAAGAGATCTTTGATGAAAAAGAGTCTTTTGTTGAGACAATTCCTGTCATAGATTTGTACCTCCATCATTTGTTTGGTTTTAAGGGTATGCGGCTGCAAGATATGACTGCTAGGGAACTCCAAACTATTGCCAAGGTAACAATCTGATTTTTAGTTCATGTCAATCTCACTTGTTAGATGTTTCTTGTACTCTTTTTTGCTTTGTATTTAATGAATATTGATGATATAACTCTTTCTTTAATGGAATACCTATCGTGCGCCTAAATTACAAACCGAAATCCCGGCTCAATCCCCTCATATTATTATTTTTCCAGCAAGCCATCGAGTTTGGTGATCTAGTCTATAACTTGTGGTGAGTGTTTTGTTGATATTTTGGTAACATGATTCCTTGTTAATATGATGAGTCCATGTCCACGTTTTTATTCTTTTGTTAACATGAGTCTATTATGTCTACGTTTTTCTTCTCTTATCCACATGAGTCCACGTCCAAAATCTTTTTTTTTTCTTTTTGGTGAGGTTTTGGTTACACGAATCCATGTCCACGTTTTGTTGTATCAAAACAGAGAAGTTTGTCCACATCTTGATATCCACGTCCACATTTTTTTATGTTCAAGTGATTTATATAATTGTTAAAATATATAAAATACATATATGAAAGTGGATGTTAAAATGTGGAGAAAAAAAATTACAATTTATTGTAACAATTGTCTATGTTTTATATATCTGAAAAATGAGAAAAAAATCACTAAAAACAAAAGATTGAATGAATAATAAAAACATAAAAACCTTAACTAAATTCATGTCTAAAAGCAAAGGCAATTAGAAACAAGACTATTCTTCCCAACGAAACAACATTCAATCTCGTTTTTCACAAAGGCTGTTTTGTCAAACCAACCCTTTGGACTCACCAGAAAGTGTGTCACATGTGGGATATGTCTCCCTATGTAAAAGGAAAACAAAATGTGTCTTAATATGTAATAAACTCTTAAATTTGTAGTGATGAGTACGCCAAAGTTTGGTTATTCTCAGACAAAACACTAAAAAAAAAAGGTGACAAATTTACACGTGTGAAGTTTCTGTGACTCCTCTGTCTTGGTAAAGAGTTAAAGTAGGGTTGGCCTTCTTGACCACTCCCCCTCGTTTTTTGCTTACTCCTTCCACTTGTATAGAATTATAGTTAAACATATTGGTTAGGTCTGGACGTACAATCCGTAATCTGAAATCTGAACTGAACCCAAACCAAAAAGAATCCAATTTATATCCGGTCAGAAATGAGAAAAAAAACACATGAATGGAATTTATAGGATGTTATAAATTATAAAACATATTCGAATTCGAAATGTTTTTAACCGAATCTGAATTTGAATGAGTAACTCGAAAAGTAAAATAAAAACCAACAACTCGAAATAAAACCCAAAAGTTCGATCCGAATATCTAAACTAGTATGCAATATAAATATTTGAAACATAAATATGCATTTCAAAAATTCAATTTCATCTTTATTTTGATATGATATATAAGGAAGTATTGAAAATTTAAATAAGTACCTTAAATATCCAGTTCTATGTAAATAAATAAATATATTTCTTTTGTTTTGTTTTTAACTTTACTTTAGTTTATCTGAACCAAATAGATATATCACGAATCCAAATGATATATGATTATTTTATAGATTTTAAGATGCGATATAAATTAAACCAAAATGGGTATGTTATATCTGAATCTGGCTTGTATTACAAATTTAGTTTTACGAATTAGAACCAAAATCTAACATATCCGATTTGAATCTCGTAGATACTCAAAACGTACGTCCGGATCTATTATTGGTTATACGGCCTATCATCTCTCTGTAAGGCCCATTGTTATTTATTTTTAAAATGATATACAGAGGGAAGAAGAAGAGGGGAAAGGGGAGCACATGGGAGAAGTGAAGAGGAACCGGGAAAAGAAGTGCAGCTGGTCAGGTGCAGGTGGAGATGGAGGTGGAAGTTGATGTGCACACGTATGTCCTTAATGAGACAGCTAACGTTAAATGATGTCAGTAAATCACGTGTCTCTTCTCAATCACTCACAGATATTCCACCTTTTTTAACTATCAATCTTCTTCGACCAACACAACAACACGCTTCTCTTTCCTTTTACTTCATGAAACTTCTCTTCTCTAATAACCCCCCCAAATTTTAGTTTTGAGTTACTACGTGTTTGGTACTTATTAAGTAAAGGATATACAAAACATAGACGAAATTTAATTTATTTTGTTATTCGAATTGATCCAAAAAAATTGAACATTCATAATTCTAATAGAAACAAACGTAAATATTTAATTAGTATTCATTTGAATATATCAAATCATAAATATATAAACAAAAAACGGTGTTATCATAACTATACTATTACAGCTAGAAAAAATCAGAATAGGAAACCAATCATTTTGGGTTTTCCTTTTAGAAAAATATATCCCATAATCTAACACACACACACGTGTATATATATATATGCAAATTTCATAACATTTTTATTTATTAGTTAATTATATATAAATTTTTATCTTTATCATAAAATATTATATTTATATTAAAAATTTATTTTATTTTTGTGAATCTAATATTTTCTAAAAATATATTATAAAATATTTGAAAACCGGATGATAACGGCAAACATAATAATGAAAACAAAACAGGTAGTCCCAACAGAATACCAATACACGTTTAAATTTGGATATGGATAGCTCAGAATTTATTAAAGGTTGAAGAAGAGAAAGAGGTAATGGAGCCCAGTGAAGAGAAAGAGATATTTGAAACTAAGCTTCAAACTTTTGCTTGGACACTAAAAACGCTTCAAAAAATATGTCAACTTATATGGTACACTACAAGAAAACATAATCTTAACGAGGGCGGTTTTCCTCGTTATTTCGTCGTAAAAGAAGCTTTACGACGAATTAGCGAGGAAACGCGTTTGCTCGTTACACGTCTGTCATAACACATATTTCCTCGCTAATTCGTCGTAACTTAGCGAGGAATATATTTCGTCGTAAAGACGAAGTAGGGCGATTCGTCGTAAAGACCACGTCAATATTCCACGTAAGGACGTCGCTATAATTCCTCGTAAATACCTCGAAAATAGTTCCTCGTAATCTACACGTAAATACCTTGAAAGAGTTTCCTCGCAAAATACACGTAACAACCACGAAATGATTTCCTCGTAAAATGGTCGTAAACTTTTCCTCGTTATTTCCTCGTAAATGGTTCCTCGTAAAATACTCGTTAAATGTTTCTCGTCATTTCCTCGTAAGGTTTCCACGTAAAGAGGTCGTACATTGGCTACGAATTTACTTCGTTTTTATTATTTTACAGAATTTAAAAATATAATTAAAAAATAATTAAAATTATTTAATTTAATAATAAATTAAAATTCAAAATAAAAATAAATCAATATGAAAATATTTTATATATAAAAAAGTTTTGAATTTATATAATACAACAACAAAAAAAAAAAACTAAGGGTCGTTCATCGCCCGGTAGAATTCATCACTCCTCCTCGTAACATCCGCCTCGTTATGTACGTCGGATGACTCGCCTTGAATGGGATGTTGTTGTCGCATGTTCCTCAACATGGACTCCCATTCCGGATTTGTGGCCGCAATAACGTCCAAGAAGCCCTCGACTCCACCCATACGAGATTTTGTCGCGGTCAACTCGTTACGCAGCTGAGCGGACTCTCTACGCAGCTCCGTGACTTCATTATCCCGTCGCTGACCATAAGACGATGTCGCTCTCGAAACATCGTTGACAGAACAAATACCCAACGTCCGTCCCTTTTTTTTAGGGACAACCTTAAAAACAAAAAATAAATATTGTAAGTAAAAATTTAAAGTTAAATTAAATGAATAATTAAAAATTATTTTTTTTGAAAATTTACCTCCTCGTAAATCTTATCCACTTCAAGTGTGGATAAGGTGACGGGTAATCCGTCGGTAGACTGCTGGGTCAGCTGAGTCTGGCGGTCTTCAACCCGAGCAACTACGTCGTTGTAGATTTGCTCGGACTTGCCATCTACAAATACGCCCGCCTTGTTCTTGTGGGTCCTCTCGTAAAGTTCCATAAGAGACGGGAGATGTCCCGTCTCTTTGGCCTAAAAAACAGTTAAGAAAGTTAGAATAAATTAATATATGTATTAAAAAAATTATTTAATAAAATATTTAATTACCATTTCCAAACGGACACCGGCGTGGGGTTTTTGGCCCGTAGTGTGAAGCATCGGCCCGTTCCCGTGCTCATCGACCGTGTTACGGGAGTTAGAGCAAGCCTGGGCGATTCTAATGGAATCAGGAAGGCGCCAATAACGGATGAGGCCATCCCACACATCCGTGGTGAGCTCAGCGGGTTTGCCACGCTCATACCCCTTCACGATCCAGTCACCCTTCCAGTTGGAGACCGTGTCCAACAAGCGAACTTTCGCTTTCGCGTTAAACTTCTTCCTCACCCTCTCAGTGATCCCCAAGGCCCAATTATATTTTTGCTGTTGGAAAAAATAAATTAACAATTAGTTTTTTAGAAAGTATATATATAAATCATGAAAAAATTAAAATATATATAATTAATTAATAAAACTTACAGCGTAAATTTTGAACCACGTCTTTCTGACGTAGTGAGGCGTCTTACTCCAGTTTGGATGTGCCATGGAGAAGTAACCCTTGATCGTGTCGGTTACGTCCGATGCAAGACATCCGTCAACCCCCCACCTGGAAAATACAAATTTAAAATATAAATTATTTTTTAATGTTATAAAAGAAATTTAAACGAATTAAAAAAAATTAATGCAACATACCACAACGTTCCGTCCGGTCGGTCTGGGTCGATGACTGGTAAACCTTCTCTGCCTGGCAGACTGAGAATGTCCTCTACAGTGTACTGCGAGTAAGGAGCACTCGGAGGCACCATCAGATCAGGATGAATATCGGCGGCCATCGGAGGTGCCATCGGAGGAGGCACAGGAGGAGGCATCGGAGGAGGCACATGAGGAGCCGATGGTGCACTAGAAGAAGTAGACCCAGAGACTCTCTGAGTGTACTGAGTCTCGGGGACAGTCTCCTGGCCCGAAGAACTGGGAGCGGAAGAAGAGGCCGGGTCTAAACGACTACCCGGCTCACCGAAGATCTCTCTGTAATGGGCAGTAAGTCTTCCTTTTCGAACCTGAAAAAAATGAAAATTTTAAAATTAACATCAACAATATATTTCCCAACATTATCCACCTAATCAACACTAAATAACATAAAATCCGCAAACCTATCTAAATTCCCTATACTAACCACCTAATCTATCCTAAACTAACCAAATTAGAGAGGAATCAGAGAGGCTTACCATTGCTACGAAATGGAGAGGAAGTAGAGAGGAAAGAAAGAGTGAGCGCTCGGGTGTATATATAAGATTACATATCGTCGCAAATTCGTCGTAAGTTTACGACGAAATAGCGAGCAGTTACAAAGGCCCGTGTTTTTTTTACGAGGAAATTGCGAGGAATCACAAAGGCCCGTGTTTTTGTTTACGAGGTATTAACGACGATTTTGCCTACGTGGAATTAACGAGGCTTGCTTTCCTATAAATATACTCACAACTCTCATTCTCAAACCACACATAAACTCCCAAATCACACACCTATCTGAAATCACATTCCTCAGCAAAATCATATTCAAATTATAAATATTTGAAAAAAATAGGAAAAGGATAAGATATTAGAATTCATGTGGGCGAGACTTACGTATTATAATTACTGGAAGTCTTGCCACATGTTATTCTGGTATTTTGATCCTTTTCCCTTTTTTCTAGTTTTTACACTACGAGGTATTTACGACGATTTATGCTTACGTGGAATTAACGTGTTTTATGTTTAAATCTTTTTACGTGGTCTTTACGACGATTTCTGCTTACGTGGTCTTTACGACGATTTCTGGTTACGTGGTCTTTACGACGATTTATGCTTACGTGGTATTTACGACGATTTCATCCTACGTGGAATTAAAGAGTGTTATGTTTAAATCCCTAGAATCCGAAAACCGAAACCCGAAACCCGAAACCCCAAACCCCAACCCCCAAACCCGAAACCCGAAAGCCCAAACCCGAAACCCGAAACCCAAACCCCCATCTTTAATTTTCTACTTCATATATTCCAAACCCCATATTTTATTTTAAGTTTCGTCGTTATTTCTAAACCCCAACCCCCAAACCCGAAACCCGAAAGCCCAAACCCGAAACCCGAAACCCGAAACCCCAACCCCGAAACCCGAAACCCGAAACCCGAAACCTCATACCCGAAACCCGAAACACCAACCCCCAAACCTGAAACCCGAAAGCCCAAACCCGAAACCCGAAACCCAAACCCCCATCTTTAATTTTCTACTTCATATATTCCAAACCCCATATTTAATTTTAAGTTTCGTCGTTATTTTTAACGAGTGTTATGGTTAAATCCCTAGAACCCGAAACCCGAAACCCGAAACCCGAAATCCAAAACCCGAAACCCGAAACCCCGAACCCCTAAACCCGAAACCCCAAACTCGAAACCCCAAACCCGAAACCCCCGAAATCCAAAACCCGAAACCCCAAACCCGAAATCCAAAACCCGAAACCCCAAACCCCGAACCCCTAAACCGAAACCCCAAACTCCGAACCCCTAAACCCCGAACCCCAAACCCCAAACCCCGAACCCCTAAACCCCAAACCCGAAACCAAAAACCGAAACCCAAACCCCAAACCCGAAACCCGAAACCCCAAACCCGAAACCCCAAACCCCATATTCCTTATTTTCTACTTCATATATTCCAAACCCCATCTTTATTTTTAGGTTTCGTCGTTATTTCCTCGTTGTCTTACGTTGTATTTACGACGATTTCATCCTACGTGGTTTTTACGACGAATTCATCCTACGTGGTATTTACGACGATTTTGTCCTACGTGGAATTAACGAGTCCCGCGTTCTTTATTTTTATATTTCGTCGTTATTTCCTCGTTGACCTACGAGTCCTTTACGACGATTTTTTGTTACGTGGAATTAACGAGTGTTATGTTTAAATCCCTTGAATCCGAAACCCCAAACCCCATATTCCTTATTTTCTACTTCATATACTCCAAACCCCATCTTTATTTCCATTCCAAACCACAATTCCCACATTTGCTTATTCATAAAACAAACTCCCGGCATTACCTTATTCATAAAACAAACCCCACATTATCTTATTCATAAAACAAACTCCCTCATCTTATTCATAAAACAAATACATCAATCGGATACATCGACATTCTCGTCATCACTAGAAACATCATCATTTTCATTAAACTCGTCTTCAACAGCTTCGTCTGTGGCATCATCGGTAAGATCTTCGTACTCGTGATTATGCGGATCAATGAGAAGGATGTCATCAATTTCTTGTTCAGGTTCCTCAACTTCATTTTTCTGTTCTTCTTGCAATGGTGGTTCTTCTCCACTGATGATTCGTCCTCGAGGTGTAACTTTGATCACTGCTAACCAATTTATACCTGAATCTCTCATCCGAGGGTATGGAAGGAAGCTAACTTGGTCTGCTTGTGAAGCTAAGATGAAAGGCTCGAATTTGTTGTACCTTCGTCCACCGTTGACATCAACTACACCGAATTTGTTAGACCGAACACCTCTGTTGACGACGGGGTCGAACCATTCACATTTGAAGAGGACGCATTTCAGCTTCAGTATCCCTGGAAATTCGACTTCAATAATCTCCGTCAAGATCCCGTAGAAATCTGTTTCCCCTTTCACACATATTCCATAGTTACTGGTCGCCCGCTGTCTACCATAGTCATATGTATGAAAAGTATAGCCTCGTGTGAAATACATCTGTGATGTGGTGACCTTTACAAGTGGAGATTGAATTACTTCGTGTAACCACTTAGGATAATCTGCATCGTCGTCGTCATAATCAACCTGCAAAAATAAAGAGAATGTTAATGAAATACAGATAATGTATGAAAAAAAGTTTTAGTTAATACCTGATTCCGCAACCACTTAATGAAGTGTTGATCTTTCCTTTTGTCTACGTCACTTGTGGATATACCAGGAAATGTTTCTTCGACTTGAGAAACAAATAGGCTGTAAAATCACATTTTATAGGAATGAATCTCTCGCAATTATACAATTAATTATACTTATATGTGTTTCGAAGTGTCAATATATGTTACCTTTCAAAATAACGCATCAATGGATCTTCGCAATTGAGTAGAATATAGGTGTGTGCACTATGAGCGTCTTCTTCACTCGACCACCAAACCTCTTTAGACTTCCCACCGAGTCGCCCAATCTGGCTAAAGATGTCTGGAACACCAGCAACTGCATATGTTGGCGCAACACCACCATCATCATATCTTCTTGGAGCTCTTCTCCGTGTACGTACTTTTGACGCAAAGTAGTACGATGTGAAGTGAGAAACTTCTTCCGTCAAACTTCCAGCAATTATAGAACCTTCAACTTTGGCGAGGTTCTTTGCTTTTCCCTTCAAATATTTCATGGCTCGCTCATACTGATACATCCATCCGTAATGTACAGGTCCACGAAGCAATGCCTCATATGGGAGGTGGACAGCTAGATGCTCCATGACGTCAAAAAATCCAGGAGGAAATATCTTCTCCAAGTTGCACAATAAGATGGGAATGTTCTCCTGAAGCTGTTCCACAACTTCTTCTTTAAGAGTGCGTATGCTCAGATCCCTGAAAATGCTCCAATGCCTTTTATATTCAAAAAAAAATAAACACATTGTTAGTCATATATTTTTTTGTAAATTATTGTGATATAATACACTACGTACCTGCAAGTGCTTCATGTACGTTTGTTGGAAGTAGCTCCGCAAATGCAAAGGGCAGTAGTCGTTGCATAAATACATGACAATCATGACTCTTCATCCCGGAGAACTTTTGACCCTTTTCAACACATCTAGAGAGATTCGAAACATACCCATCGGGGAACTTCACTTCTGATGCCACCCAGTTGAACAACACCGACTTTTTTTCTGAAGATAATCTGAATATCGGAACGGGAACTTGTCCATTGCTTTTAATATGTAACTCGCTTCTTGAGCAAATATCCGACAAGTCCAACCTCGATTTTATGTTGTCTTTTGTCTTCCCTGGGACATTCAATATTGTATTCATGATGTTCTCAAAGAAATTCTTCTCTATATGCATCACATCGAGGTTGTGGCGCAGAAGAAGATCCTTCCAATATGGCAACTCCCAAAATATACTCTTCTTGTGCCAGTTGTGATGAACACCGTAAGAATCTGGCATATTACGAGGGACATGCCAATTACCACCCCAACGAACTGTTTCGTTAGCTCCGTAGTAGTCGATTTGCGCTTCAATTTGTTCTCCAGTTAGATATGGAGGAGGAGTGTCTCTCACAACCCTTTTGTGCCTAAACAAATTCTTGTTTCTTCGGTAAGGATGGCCAATGGGAAGAAATCGACGGTGACAATCAAACCAACTTGTCTTCCTACCATTCTTCAGTTGAAACGCATCTGTCGTTCCATTACAATATGGACAAGCTAATCTCCCATGTGTAGTCCATCCAGACAACATCCCATAGGCAGGGAAATCACTTATGGTCCACAAAAGCATCGCTCGCATCGTAAAATTCGTCTTCGTTGAACAGTCATACGTCCTCACCCCTGTTGACCACAAATCCTTCAACTCTTTTATCAGTGGTTGTAGGAAAACATCCAGGGACCTTTTTGGATGGTTCGGACCAGGTATTAATATGGTCAAGAATAGTAACTCCCGTTGCATGCACATCTCCGGTGGCAGGTTGTATGGAGTAAGAAAGACTGGCCACAATGAATATTGTCTCCCTGACATTCCGAACGGACTAAATCCATCTGTGCATAATCCGAGATACACATTCCGGATATTGCTAGCGAAATCTGGATGTACTTTGTTGAAATGTTTCCAGGCTCTTGCATCTGATGGATGAGTCATCTCACCATCCGTCTGAGTATGCTCGGCATGCCATCTCATCTTTCCAGCAGTCTGCTCTGATTGATACAATCTTTTCAATCTGTCTGTAATTGGTAGGTACCACATCCTTTGGTACGGTACCTTATTACGTCCCCGTCCTTGCGGCTTGAATCGTGGCTTCTTGCAGAATCGACTACAGACAGACAGATGAAGTTGTCGATGCAAACATCTATCACCTCCGAAGGCAACCCAAGACTATAAACCAGTTTCTGAATCTCATAATAAGAATCAGCAGACACATTGTCTTCCGGCAAATACTCTTTAAACAAGTCCGCCCATTCGTTCATGCAACTTTCAGGTAGATTGTGATCAGTTTTAATATTCATCATTCTAGCAGCTAACGACAATTTAGAGAGACCTTCTCTACAACCACTGTAAAGTGGTTGATTCGCCGCGTTTAACATTTCGTAAAACTTTTTTGCATCTATATTAGGTTCTTCATCTTCATCATGAGCTACGAATGCATCAGCTACCATATCATGAACCCTATCATAATCTACCATCTCCTCCTGATGGTAACTATGTTCATTATGCAAATGATGATCAACCGGTTCTTTTTCCTGAAAATTGCTATTACTACTACTAGCTTCATTCTGATCATAATTAAAACCTTCTCCATGTTGAAACCAGATATAGTAATTTGCCGTGAAACCTCTATTTATTAAATGCTTCCAAACATTTTCACGATTTGCCAGTTTCGAATTGTTGCATTTCCGACAAGGACAGAACATCTTACCACTTTCTTGGGCGAGCGGTGTTGAATCTGCTTGATGCATAAATGTCTCCAGACCCGCAAGGTATTCTTTCGTCACTCTCCCGTTAGCATCTCTATGCATATACATCCACTTCCGCAACTCGTAAATAGTCCCGGAGCCAGCCATTTTTTTTCTTTCACGTTTTTTGTTGTTGGTGTGTTTAAAATGATGTTCAAACATCCATATTTATAGGAAAATTCGAATCTGGTAGTTGTAATTTTGCTATGAATTTACGACGAAAATTAATTAGGTGGGCAAAAAAAACGTGTAACACCTATAAAGTTGGTGGATTCAAAAATTTCCTCGCTAAATACACGTAAACTATTCCCTCGTAAATACCACGCAAAGTTTACGTCGTATTTACGAGGAAATAGTTTTTCCTCGTAAAATAGTCGTAAAATTACATCCACTTTACGACGAAACAGTTTTGTCGTTACGTTACGAGGAAATAACGATGACTTTAGTTTTTCACGTAAATTCGTCGTAAACTCGACGCAAATTTACGAGGATTGTTTTTCCTCATTAATTTTCGTCGTTAAGCATGTGTTTTCTTGTAGTGGTAATTGATTAACACGTCATGTGACAGTAAAGATAAATTTGATATGGCGTAATATGCGAGATGCCATAACTACTGCCCTTTTATGTGGAGAACCAAAAGAATCTGTAATTCATGCCATCTTTGAATGCCCGCTAGCTCTATATGCTTAGTCCCTATCACCAACACTAACAAGCCCATATATCTTTCTGGTGCCAAGTATTTATGATATTATGGATTATCTATTCTGGAGAAAGAACAATATTATCGAGCCAGAATTAGACAAATATCTTTATCCATGGATAATCTGGTATATTTGGAATATCCGAAATGACAAGCTCTTTAGAGGGATAGACATAGATCCATGGGAGCTAGTTTGTCATGAGAGAGTGAGTGTCAAACATGGTTCAACGCAAACGAGATGGTGCCACCTATTCTACAAGATCACAGTATTGAAGAACCTCCAAATTTTAAACTTGGGTAATATCTGCATGATAGATGAGTCATGGACATCTATGGCACAGTTCAGTGGGTGTGTATGGGTTTGGATGAATAACTTGGGGAATGTTCAACTTATGGAGACACGAAGTTATCCATGGCGAGAGTCTGCATTGCATTCATGTGGAAGTATTACGATGAGCGATAGAGAATATGCTCCAACACTCGACATATCACATCTTTGGGATGAATTGCAAAGATTTGATCGCTGTGATTAAGAAGTTCCATGCTTGGTCAAGCTTTGCAAAAGAATTAGAAAAGATAAAGATTCTGTAAATATGCTTTTCGGACTTCAAGAGCATTCATATCATACCGAACGCAAAATCAGATTTCAAATTTTTTAACCAAGACTACAAGATCTTCCTATAGTGATATATGTTTTATTGGTTGTTGTATTACGGTGTAGTTATCTAGACTATCAAAAGTTTGAATAATAAAATAGTATTTTCGTTGTAAAAAATAAAAACAGCAATAGCAAAAAGAAAAAAAAGACAAAACGGGAATATGTTCAAAATTTCGATATCCATGAAGAGGGAATAGTTAGTGCCCGTAAGTGAAAAGCAATAGAAAGATAGAGGACCGTTATGCAAAAGAAGAAAGGACAGAAGAAGTAAAAATGAAGAAAAGGAAGGGTTAGGTTTAGAAAATCTGATCCAGTGATCCCTTTCCCTTGTCCTTTTCTTTCGTGAGAGAGAGGCTCGAGTCGACGACACACCAAGTCCTTCTTCTTCTTACTTCATTCTTTGGATCTGATTCGGATCTATCACTCTCTCACTGTCTCTCAGATCTCCATCGTCCTCTTGTAAGCTTCATCAGACTTCTGATCTCTTGTTACTATAAATCTCTTTGTCTAGATTAAGATATTGGCATATCTACCCCTGTTGACTCCAAGTCTGCAGCTTTAGTTGTGCAGAAGAATCTGAGGTACCCACCCCAGTTCCTCGAATTTTGATAAAAGTTTTGATTTTTATTCAAGTTGGGTTATATATCCTTTTTAGCTCTATTGAATTGCAGATCCATAAAGCTAAATCCTTTCTACTTGTTTGACTGGAGGAAGAGAAAGATGGTTTCTCTTTGATGACATGAGGGATGTTAGCTACGTTAATGAAACTATTGAGTGCTTGTCTCTGGCCTTCTTCCTCCTCTGATTCTTCAGCTGGGAGACAAGATGGGTTGCTCTGGTACAAAGACTCTGGTCAGCACCTACTTGGTGAGTTCTCTATGGCGGTTGTTCAGGCCAACAATCTCCTTGAGGATCAGAGCCAACTTGAGTCTGGCCCTCTGAGTACTCTTGATTCTGGTCCTTATGGAACTTTTGTTGGAGTATATGACGGTCACGGCGGCCCTGAGACCTCACGCTTTGTCAACGATCATCTCTTTCAGCATTTAAAGAGTGAGCTACTGAATCCTTTGTATTTTGCTTATTGGACCGACCTCATTGAATCTTTTGTTGAATCTGTAGGATTTGCAGCAGAGGAAGCCTGTCTGTCGATGGATGTAATTAGAAAGGCTTACGAGGCGACTGAAGAAGGGTTTCTTGGGGTTGTGACGAAGCAGTGGCCGGTGAAGCCACAGATTGCAGCTGTTGGGTCTTGCTGCTTGGTCGGTGTCATATGCGGAGGGATGCTCTACATCGCTAACGTTGGGGATTCCCGTGCAGTTCTTGGGAGGGCTGTGAAGGCGACAGGTGAGGTTATTGCGCTTCAGCTCTCAGCGGAACATAACGTGAGCATAGAGTCTGTTAGACAGGAAATGCACTCCTTACATCCAGATGACTCGCATATTGTTGTGTTAAAGCACAATGTGTGGCGTGTTAAGGGACTTATTCAGGTACATTTCTCAAACTTAATTCAGATTTTATTCTCAATGGTCTCAGCTTGTGCATGTTCCTCCATTAGACTAAGATATGTGTTTTTTTTTAATCCTTTGCAGATATCAAGATCCATAGGCGACGTGTATCTTAAGAAGGCGGAGTTCAACAGGGAACCACTCTACACAAAGTATAGACTCCGCGAGCCGATGAAGAGGCCAATCTTGAGTGGGGAACCGTCGATAACAGAGCATGAGATCCAACCACATGATCAGTTTCTGATATTTGCTTCAGACGGGCTATGGGAACAGATGAGCAACCAAGAAGCTGTTGACATCGTTCAGAACCACCCTCGAAACGGGATAGCACGTAGACTGGTGAAGATGGCACTGCAAGCTGCAGCAAAGAAGAGAGAAATGAGATATACTGATCTGAAGAAGATAGAGAGAGGGGTTAGGAGGCATTTCCACGATGACATCACTGTCGTGGTCATCTTCCTTGACACCAATGTGATGGGCTCTGCCAAAGGAGGACCCTCTGTTTCTATCAGAGGCGGCGGTATGACTTTCCCCAAGAAACTCTAAAAGTTACTTCCTCCTTCCTTTTTAGATTCCCAATCTTTTGTAGCTACGTATGAAAATGTTTCTCTTTGTTGTTTGTATAAGAATGTATAATTGTAACGTGAAAGCCCACACACTACTGACGTTTGGAAACTCAATTCCAGTAATCATTTAATTTTTATTTATTCAGCAAACTTTGTGTAATGAAGGATGTAATTGTTGTTGATGGTGAATCAATGTAGTAGGCCTTTCTTGCGTCATACATTTTGTATTACAATAATTCTCCCCACAGAGGAGTGGTTGCTAATTATTTACCTTCGAGTGTGTAATTTTGTGACAGGAGAGCATTCGTGTCCTCGTTGCAGGTCCATTTTTGCATTCTGTTTCTATCTTTTTTCTTAGTTTTCAGAACAAGTGTCTCATGACTTTCATCACTTAGTTTTTCAGTTGTTAACAGGCTTGAAGTTTATTTGATAATTAATGATTTCTAATGCAATCCACGCTATCTTCAATGTAAACCTTGCTGGATACGGAACTTTCTGCTGCTGCTGCTGTTGAGAAAATAGTAAACATTCAAACTCAATCTTAATTGTTTATGATACTTGTTTTTTCATCCAGTGTAATGCAACAAAGGAAGCTGACCGTAAGTTGAAGCTTATATCTGAACTCAAAATAAACTAGTGAGGAATTTAAATGTAATTTTCAGAAACCTACTCGACACTGTAGATCATATTTTGCAGCCATGTAGAGAGAAAGGTTGAACTCAAACGTGAGTACTCATATAATTTTCTTTACATATTATTTTCCCATTTAGTAGCTTAGTGTTATTTTAATGAGACATTGATATCAAAGAAAGAATGAAGCATGTTGATAATGTGTAGAACAAGAGATCTGGTACAGTTAAAAGAGTTTTGATATATTTTCAAAGGGAATGTGTGTTGTGCATGAATTTATGGCAATGGTGGTGGACCGGAGAAGGTTAATGCAGCCAGAGAGAAGTAAATACATATGGGTGTGCACATAGCCGGACCTAACGTTATGGAGACCTTATAGAAAATTGAAATTTTATCTAATTTTTAGTAAAAATGAAAAAAAAGTTTATATTTTTTATTTTGTAGATGCTTATTTTTAAAATGAATAATCATAAATTTTATCTAATAATATAATTTTTACTTAATATCTTTAACATTTTTATGTTTTATATAGTATACATTTATATGTATATAAGTTTTTTTTTTAAATTGGGGGCTCCAGAAGTGGGGGCCCCATTCCAATGTTTCATCCCACTAGGGTCAAGTCCGGCTCTGGGTGTGCAATAGTTCTTCGCTTCCCACCCATACTAACCAGACAAAAAAAAAAGGAATCTGGCTTTCACAAAGCTCTGGTGTTACAATGTGACATTAAAAGGTTTCACTTGAGAATCTTCAATGGGGAGAGAGAGAAAGAGAAGGTTCATAACTGGCTTGAGGCTGTCAGAAGCAGAAAGACAGATAGAGAAATCAGCAAGACCATTAATGGTTGCAGGCAGCCAGTGTCCCCATCTCCTTCTGCGAGATTCCATAATATTTATTACAGAGCATCTTCGATGTTGTTTTAACTTCTTCCTCCAATCTCTTTTGGTTATAGTATATATTATTTTTTAAAATGTTATGAACCTCAAGAAGGAAAGGCAGAGGAGCAGACAAAGGAGTTTTGGTTCTCATTGCATAGCCAGTTTAGTTTGGATTGATGGATACATGTGTAATGGAAGGTGAAATAAGGAGAGAGAGAGAGTGAAGGGGGTGGTGACCTAGCTTTTGTGCGTTGGTAGTAGATGTGGTTTTTATGCTCCATACCTTCCATTGCCTTCTCTCATCATACCCTAATTTAATCCCCTCTCCTTTATAACTCCCACCACACAGACATTCTCACTTTCTCCTCACACTTATCTTTCTTTATTTTCAATAGGCTTCCTCTGAACCAGCACGAAAGAGTCCCTTTGATATTGGCCTGGTTCATTCAGATCTTCTTGAACCACATTATATGCATTCTCTTAGATATCTGATTGAGCCGCGCCAATATCTTAGTGCTCTCTCGTAGATCTACCTCTGTTTCTTTTTCTTGTAGATCTACATCTTATATTAATTAACTTTTGCTTATGTGTGTTGAAAATAGAGACTCTGTTGATGGTTTTATTGATGCAAACTCTACAAAGGTAACTGATCTTGCTTATAACTTTCAAATTCTGTAGATTCAAGTCAACTACCAGGTAATATAGGGTCTCTCCATGGAAGCCTTACCCTTTCTTCCCATCCAAGGCACCACTAGCTTCGGTCCCAAGTATAAATCTCTTCCACTGCTTGTGATTCGCTTTCCTTTATATACTCTATGGATCCTTTTAGAATGTGTATTTCTTGCTACTTTCCATGAAATAAATTGAGAGAATGTCAGCTAGACTGATGTTGTTTATGAGTAAAGTTGCAGGTTATTAGGGTTAACTAGTTACATATACAAAAGTCACAAAGCGGTGAGTTTGTTTAAAAGCACAATGGTGTTATGTAGATGTCACAAGCACCGGAGAGGTAGAAGAAACAATGGCAAACTTTAGGGTTAGTTCATGGGAATTAATGGGAGAAACACGAACCGTAACCTGCAAGCGAGCAAGAGCATGCATATAATGTGAGGCTATTCTAGCTTGTCTCCTCACAACCACTCCTTTCGCCACCGCCTTAAGCTTCACACGACTCTTTGAATGCTCTCCTTCCCTACACCACTAGCAATGGTCAACTTTAAACAAGGATTTAACATTTGCACCCAAAAGAAAAACTTAAAACAAGGTTTCAAATTGAAATGTGTTTATCTCTTTCCAGGTGATCTCTGTAGTAAGCTTGGATTTTAATGGCGGCAATGTCTTTTTTAGTTGTGATATTTCTGTGAGATCGGCTAAGAAGTTTCCTCCTTACAATCTTTTGGAGTTGGCCATGTTGGGAAAGCCTTGTCTTCTGCTTTGGTTTTGTTTTAATAAACATAAACGTGGAGAAGGAAACGTAAACAGTAAATAAAAGCGAAGACGTTGGCTTTAAGGGAACGAGATGATGTGCTCTCCATTTTTATTTGTTTATCTTAAGATTCTTAACGAACGAACGTGCTCGCATGCTCGTTTCTTTCTAGTTTCTACTTGATTATGTTTGCCTTTTGTTTACTACTTTTGAAGACAAGAAAAGTGTTTGGTCTTCTTTTTACATTTAGTTAATAGTGACTGTCAACAAAATAAAGGAAGGAAGCTTCTTTAGAATTTTGACTTGAACCGGAGTTGAAGACCATCATTATATACTTTATTTATTATTTTGTTTTTAATCACGTTAAAGTTTTTTTTATATTTTTCAGTAAAGTTTACCATCAATTTTTTTTTATATATTTCAATTTATATTTTAGTTTTTAACTAAAACGCATTTATCAAAATGTAAAAAAAAAAACAATATTTCAAATACAAAATAGAGCATCAATTTAAATTCAAATAATTTTAATATAAGTAAATTTAAATATATAAATCCCTCACAAAGTGACACATATTTTTGAATCTCATAATTTCATTGGAGTTTAGAAAAATCCATTTCAATTTTTTTAATTATTTTAATACTGAGTACTTAGGCAGAAATCCTAATGCTAAAGCGTTTATATTTCAAACTAATTAAATTAAAACACTTTTAAGAAAATTCATTGTTCTTATTTTCGAGTATTTAATAGACATGGAAATGATACGCAAATAGATTGGACGCAACCCAGCTCACTATTATCATAGGCTCTAAAACAAACAAAAAATAGATTTTTAAAATTTATTTTATATGTATTTTAGTACTTTTTTCCTTTTATATTTTTTAAATAAATCTATATAATAAATGCCAACAAAATAAAGGAAGGGAGATTTACAACTATAAATACTCTCTTCGAACAAGAGGAAGAGAAATAGTTTCTATAAATAACACTTTCATATTTTATATTTTATTTCATTGTCTTATAGACATGACTCAACAAAAGATTTCTTTGGATCGATTGAAAACTTTAAATACGATACTACTAGGTGATAACCCGCAGGGCGCGGGTGAGTAGATTTAAAGATATTATCAATTTGAATTTGTGCATGTATATATAATATGACTGGTTTTAAAGTTATTACTTTTAATCTATAGATATTAGAAATCTTAAAGTTATATGCACAAATATTAGATCTAATGATATATATCAAACGAAATTGTACATGTATATATAATGTAAGCTTATTTGTTTTTTTTAAATGCTTGTGTAATTGGTTAGGTGTAAATTAGATATATTTTATGAAAAAATATATAACAGTATGCAAAAACTTATATTAATTTATTATGAATTTAAGACAAAACAAAACATAGGAAATAGAATGACTGATTTCATAATAAAAATTATCATTATAGGATCAAAAGAAACATAAGCAATAGAAAAATAAAATACGAAAGAAACAAATTATAAGAAAACAAATAAAAAACTGATAAAACTAAAATGATATGAAAAGGATATTTAGAACTCTTGGTTTTCAATCCTATAGAGAGAAATAATAAAAAATTAGTTTAGCAAACTAAACATACCTACTTACCAAATTCACTAAACGAAATGATAAACCTCTTTCTGAAAGCATCGATTTATGGAACTGATAAAACAAATTATAAGGAAACAAATAAAAAACTGATAAAACTAAAATGATATGAAAAGGATATTTAGAACTCTTGGTTTTCAATCCTATAGAAAGAAATAATAAAGAATTAGTTTAGCAAACTAAACATACCTACTTACCAAATTCACTAAACGAAATGATAAACCTCTTTCTGAAAGCATCGATTTATGGAACATCATTTGGTTCAATATTCACTATCACTCTCTACATTGTCTTGAAAGGCTTCAAATCGGAAACGGAGTTAAAGCCAGCCATGAGTTTGCTTGCGAGAATGTTTTCATAATTAATCTCGAGAAGAAGGGTGTGGTGATTCGATGCATTGTAGACAACATATATATATATACTAAGAACTCAAACCGGTGTACGGTTAATGACACAAAATCAAATCGCCGTAATTAAAGATAATATTACCTATTTAATTTCACATAACTTGCGCTTCAATCCCCTTATTAAAACTTACCTTAAATTTGACAACATAATCAAACTTCGTTTTATATGACAAAATTGAAGAAAATCATTAAAAGTAAGATTATTAATTTATTTAAAAAATTTGAATCCAGAATCTAACTTCCTTATATACACCAGTCAAGTAATTTATAAAATTTTGCAATCATAGTCGACTCCCTATTATTACCAAAAATTTATCAAAATTATTGGCGGAACAGATTATTGACCAATAATTAAGGTATTGTAAAATAATTTCCATTTAGAAAACACGTAATAATTAAATGTTACCAAAATCGTGAATTAAAAATATGTCAAATTTATTAAAAGTTTACTTTTAACAATCATGTACAATTGTCCTTGCAAATCACGTTTATTGAATATTACCTAAGATTTGAATTTGTATTTGAATACTGATTACAATCAGTTTAAATTTCATAGGATCGGGAATTTCAAACCTAGACGTATTTCTAAAACATTCACTTACCTAATTCCCGGTTAGTACGAAACATTCAGTTGCATGTTTGAACCGGTCAGTTGCATGTCTGAACCGTATTTCTAAATCTTTGTCTACATGACCTTAAGTTTGATAAAGCTGAATGTTTATATGGGCTCTTAGATTTCTATAAATTTTTAAATGAAGTTCTTACAATTTTAAAATAAAGTTTCCTTAACTCATATGAATATATATGATGGAATGTGTTTTGCAGAAAACTTTGTTAACATTGAGTAAAATGGAGTCTCATACACAACGATGAATCATGTAACGTTGTTATTATTAAATAGACGTATTGTGTATAGTCAAAAAAACCAAGAACAATATTGGTTGTCTCTAAAATATATAATTGTTGATAATAAACTTAGTGTTATGCTATAACTAATTTTTTTATTTATCTATCTATCTTAAATGGTTAAGCTACAAATCATTTACATTGTCCATTGAAGTATATTTGATGGACCATCGTTATGATTTAGAAATTAATAAGACCATCGTTATAACAATATAGTTAGACATTTAATTTGTAGCAATGTGTGCCCTGGACTATATATACTGTATGGAGTTCATGGATATTTCTAACTATAAATTGTGTTGTAAAACTCGAATTATAAATTGACATTTAATTTGTTGCAACTTTTTTTTGACATAATTTGTTGCAACTTAAATTGTGTTTATATATATATATATATATATATATATATATATAATGTCTAACTATATATAAAATGCTATATGATGAATACTTGTAAAAACCAAAACAATATTTTTGTCTCAATCTATTTAACTATAAGAATATAGTTACACGACTTGGTCAACGTCTTCATAAATTAGGTTATGTAGAAAAAACTCACAAAACGTAAGGACCATCGAGTATAAGGGTTTATGAAATCTTTATTGTAGGAGTGAAGTATATGAATCCTTCAACCTTGTTAATATAGAATGCCGCAAGGAAACTAATAATAATTACGAAAATATATCATGGGTCAATATTTTTGATGAATATAGGGAACTAATAATGACTATGCATTAACTTATTTTTCTAATTTGCGTAACCGTAGCACTGCGCATTAAATGTTGACGTGTTCTTTTGTCTTGTTAGTCAAAGCTTATAGTATATTACTCGGTAGTAACCCGCGCCTTGCGCGGGATGAGATGATTAAATTTAGACTTTGCGAGATTAAAAAAACATTAAATCTGATTAATTTGGATATTAGTTTGTTTGGATTGATAGTTTTGGGTGTTAAAGAGGTGGATATAGATTGGCCAATTTATGTAGTAATTATATAAAAACTACAAAGAAGTCAGTAAGAATTAGAAAACTATTTTAAATCAAAAATCTCAATTCCATTATAATAAGTATGCATATCTCATTCTTTCAAATACAAAGAATGATCTAAATATAAATAGGTATTGTAAAAATAAATTCAAAGGAAAAATAAGATTGAATAACTTCGAGACTTCAGAAATCGATGCTTGGAATCCTGCAATAATAGAATTTCAATATATTAGGAATAACCAATGGTTTTTCTTATATATATTACTCATACAAAATAACAAACTTAGAATGCTATGCTTACATTGGATATTCGGTGGATATTATTAAAAAGAATATATTTGACATATCTTATATTCATTTTATATCCTAGTATATATCAAATTAAACTTATGTCAAATATTTTTTTTTTAATATTCTTAAAAATTTACGACTTTAAAGTTTTGTTCGCTTGTAATCTTTTATTATTATTCTGTTTGTAATCTCTTAATCTTATACTACTCCATAAGTCGAACATTCTAGAAGTATATTCCTTGACAATGAATTTCCAACTCCGCCAGTTGAAAACTTCATATTATAAAAATATTTATAAACATCATCAAGTCACTCTATTAATCTCCTCAGATGTAAGTTCCATATTATAATCAAAATAAACAGAGTCAGCGATCGAACGGCTCGTCAGTTAGTTATACAGGCTAAATTGAATATAAACAAAACAAACATTACTATACAAATTGAAGTAGGGGCCATACTTCACTTGTGATATGTGTCGTTGGATTAAAGCAAGGCTGATAAAGCAATTGCAGGGCAATATTATCTAGCACCAACAACTTGGCAGAACCGGGCCTGAAAATTTTCGGTCCACAAGCAAAAAAAAACTTTTTTGGCCCTTCATAATTAAAAAAACAAAGAAAATGGTTACAGCTGCAGATTTAAGAATAGAACTCAGGACCTCCACTATGCATCCCGAGGTCCTTACCAATATAGCTATGTAAAATTTTTGTTGTAATTGGCCCCCTAAATATATAAATCTTGTTTGGCCCCAAAGCACATGCTTTATCTGCTTCTATTCAGGCTCGGCCCTGCAACTTGGTGTGGCCTGTATTATCTAGTACTACCAAATGCAACTTGTACCTAGCATACGTAAATATAAAATTACATCTAAATAGAATTAATACAATTGTTGATAAGCAAGAAAAAGGAACTCGGGTGTATATTAGTACCTTAGCTTGAGCTTAGGATTAAGCATTTTGCACTTAGTACAGTAGAGCATACAACGAACATCCAGTTCATAGGTTCCTCCGGGGTGAACGTTATTATGCAACATATCTACTTTTGTACCACACACTTTGCAACTAATATAGTACCAACCCATATCATTATCAATTGCAGCTATAGTGCACCTCACGTAACACCTCTCAACCTAAAAAAAATAAACACGATATGTATATATGTATAAACAATAAGATAACTAAACGTATGATTAGGTGCTCAAATTATTGAAAATACTGAAACCTTTCTCGTCTCCAAAATATCAGATATTGTTTTCTGTGGCGTTTTCACGAAGTAGTCTTCTTCCTCTGACATCATTGACACCATGGAAAGTGGTTTAGACTTCACAATTGCCAAAGATATATTTTCCTTTGGTAACCTAATCATATTATGAAAATCAATACTGATAAAAGATTTTCAAAACAAATACAACTCCACTATTTTCAAACAATGTTTCCAAACTTACAATTTTGCAAAAGCTTCAACTTCTTCAATAAACGGATTAAGGAACACGGCAGACACATTGTATGCATTGCATACGCTTCACTCATCTTTTAAGAACATGTTTTCCACGTATAAGAATATCATATTTATAAGGATCCTTAAAAATAAGAAACCTCATGAAAATAAAAAACTTTTACCTTTCCATACTTTGAGCTTCACAAACTTCATAACACAAATAAGAGTTCGATCAGAAAGAAGTTGAATTGCTTCGCTTAGATCTAGTGCAACCTTTCCCCATACAACCAATGGAATCCTAACATCTCTGAGGATCAAAATATAAAAGGTTATGGTGGTGAGCATGTTAAGCAGAAATTTTTTTATAGTAGATCGTTAAAAAATAAAAACGAAACTATATTAAATCGTTTTACTCACTCTTCATTTTTTAAGAGCAATGAAATCTTTTCCGTATCCTTCCCATTAAGAGATACAATTTCAACATGAGTTACCTCTACTATCTGACCCATAATATCTACAAAATAAGAAAAAAACGTAAGTATAATATTTGTGATCACGGTTCATGGTCACAACATCTATTTCGTTTAGACTCACCGATCAAGTATTCAGGGCTGAGAGTTCCGTCTAAGATTTCACGAAAATTAACATGGGTAAAACCAGTCAATCTGTATGGCAAATCGTCACAAAGTCGAATCCGAGTGGTGGCTTGGAACCAAATTTTGTAAGGATGCTTGGTTAATCGATAGGAGCCACATGCTTGAGAAAGCGAAAAATTGATGAATATCTTCGAATCACCTTCTTCGAGGAAAGATTCAAAGATCGGAACCACATCCTCATTAACAGTTGCATGAATCGTATCCCCCTGTCATGCGTATCATTAAAACCATATAAATACCAATATATTTCAATAAAGTATGCATAATAATAATGGATTTCCGAAACTGGATCATCATACCAAAACAACTTACATTTGAATTAATTAATACCATCTCAATACTGTCAATATCGCCTGCGGAGTATTGTCTCCACAGACGAATTATCTTGACCTTAATTTTCCACGTAGTTTTCGCAGGACTCAAGTCCATAACCTTGTCAAATAATTTAGCCATCTTAACGTCTAACGTACTCTAGGTTATTTTTTTGAGATGGAGACTAATAGAGGCGAGGGTTAATATATTTACTATCGTATTAAGATTAGGTAAGAATATACGTACCCTTTGTAAATAAGGCAAGAACCTAGTTATTGTAAATGTCAAAATATCCTAAATATATTACGACTCAAAATACACTTCCGGACCAAGCAATATAACCAACTTTCTATAAAACGTGGGTCTGTTAGATTTAACTAATAAACAAAATTGACATTTAACATAAATCAAAACATTACCAAAAACTCGTTACGTTATTAATTGATGTGACAAAACGAACACAATCTATATAGTCTTACACCATAGAGTTTTATATGTCGCTTTTCATTTTTGTATGAGACATATCTGCATGTGAAGTCCATTGCATGTACCTTAGGATACTTTGATTGTCAAGCTCTTAAGTGTATCTAACCTCGAGGTCTTCTCTTAGCTTGGTTTGTAATCTTAAGACATTCTATATAAAAAATTTATGTATATATTTTCTAACATGTTTGCATGGATCTGCATCCAAACTTTTAAAGAGCCGTGTTTTGAGGAGGATCTCAACCACACCACTTATGCATATGCGCTCGAAAAATATTTTCCGAAACCGCATTGATCTTTACCAACCAAAAATATATGTTAACATCAAAACCTTTAAAATATGCGTACAACGCTACTCTTGGGAGCTGAACTCACCGGCACTCAAAGCAAATTACACAAAAACGAACTATCCAAAGAAACTGAAGCATAATGTATTATGAATTTTGCATGAAGAAACAGAGTCCCACTTTCCTTACTGAACGTAGGCGTCTTCGTGTTGATATCCCGTGAAGCGGGGTTTTAACTTCTTTAACTTTGAAGTGAGAGTCCTGTGAAGAGAACTTATGTCTTCTGTAAATCGCGCCTTGCGATCCTCATCAGTTCCCATATTCCATCTTAGGCTCTGTCGGGCTTTCTCTTGAGATCCTCACCAGTTCCCATATTGCTCCTTCCTTTACCATCTCTTCCACGTTCCTTTCTGCAATATCTCAATCTCAATAACCATGTTATAAGGTTACTTGATTCAGCAGTTCTTTTTTTTTTAAAAAATTCGATGCACACCAAAACGCTGACCGTGTTGTTAATGCTTTGGCAAAGAGCTAATTCACTATGCCTCTTACGTAGTCATCGAACACCAACACATCACGTACACTTGGAGAATTGGAGAACCAACATAAGCACTTAAGAAAATAACACCCGGTTAACGTGAATGTTATGTCTGAGAAGGGCCAAAAAAATTAAGGAAAGTTTTGTTTGCATTTAAAGCTTGCGTTTTTTTAACATAGGTTCTCCAAGTGACACGTGTGCTATTTTGTAAATAGAAACCTCTCATGAAGCCACGTCAGATTAGACTTTTGAGGAAATTTTTTTAAGTGCTTCTCCTTTAATATATAGGGGATGTCAAGTTATAATCTAATGATCAATGGCAACTTTTGTAATTAATCTAGTTAACAAAATGTTTTTAAATATAGGGTGTGAAAGAGAGCTTGTGGTGCTGCCACTTAAGAGATAAAAATTTTAATAATAACACATGAGCTAAAGGTGAGATAATAAAAAGGGGATTAACTTTGTCTCAAAAATCACCTGATCAAAGTAGACTTTTTTTGATATTTTTCATATATTTGTTCTCAGTCCAGTTGAAATTTAGACTCAACAGACTCTAACTCAACCATCAGAACATAATTAGGAAACCCTCGTATCGTTTGATAAGTTGTCTGGCCGCTATATTTGGATTTCAAGTCAGTTCATCCTCCTAAAGTTTAAACCGGCTTCTCGGAACCATTTTACATAAAAAACTAAATCTAAAGCCCATAGCTTTCCAACTTTTTTAAATGGGCCAAATTTACAAAAAGAGGCCCAACTAAAGTAAGATCTTCAAACACAATAATATGTTTTCATCTCCATCGTCGTCTTGTTTGAGTCTCAGGAGAAAATCAGGCAATGGCCGACTAATAATCTATACTATCTCTCTCTTGCTCTGTCGAGTTTGGACAGCTCTACAAGATTGCATCTTGGACATCTTATTCGAACCAGGGACCGTCCTTCCTTGCCTCTCTGATCCTGGTAACCCCTAATTATAATGTCTCCTTATTTAGATCTTAAGTTGTGATTCACTGACCCAAATTTGGTTGTTTGCAAGTTCGAAGTTCGAAGATCTTCTCTGTTTCTAAAATTGGCACTAGTTGCGCTCCACCTCGTCTTCATCGGCTTCCTTCTGGTTTGCGATGCTCAATTCGTCGAGAAAACTAGGCTACATCCATGGTAGTTAGTTCCTCATCTCCTTTGGCTTACTCAATCACCTCTAAAGATCTCAACCTTTTCTTTTTGTACTCTGTTAACAGGCACGCACATGTCCTCTTACTTCTTCTTGTTCTCTGTCACTCTTCTCCAGTATTTCGTCACTTGTGGCTCTTCGCCTGGGTAATCTCCACTCTATATGTATATATATAGGCCTTCATTTGTTTCAGCACTGTCCCTAAAAGCTTCTTCCTTTCTCGTCTTCTAGGTATGTTATTGATGCAATGAGGGATGTTGACGAAACCAATGCAATAATGTACAGAAACGCACCTACCACATCATTTGTAAGACTTGTTATTATCCTTGTCCTTGTTGATCTCGTCCACTAAGAATTTTAGGGAATTGAGTTCTACTTCAGCTTCTGTCTGTGTGTCACACTCTTGTTGTTGTCTTTATACCTTTTCATTATGTCATTATTTAAGCGACATGCTTCCAGAAAAAACTGGGAGCGTAGTTATTACTGTCGAAGGAGAATCAGCCTCAGGTGCCAGAAGATGGTTTTGGACTTGTAACATCCTTAAGGTACTTAAACCTACGCTTACTATTTGTAGGAAGGAGTGTTACTGATACTGAATTGTTGCTATTATTTATATAACCTGCAGAAATTTGACATGCGGCTATTGTCATGTGGAGCAGGTCAATCTCCCTATGTTTCATTTGGCCAACTTGTTTTTAGTTTTTTCCTTCCTAAATGTTTTGCTTGCAGCCTCCGCGAGCCAAACACTGTCATGACTGTGATCGATGTGTTCTTCAGTTTGATCATCACTGTGTTTGGTTGGGAACTTGCGTAGGCCAGAAAAACCATTCTAAATTCTGCTAAAACCCCTGCCAAAGCCTGAGAGTTGCACTGTGTTACAATTGTCCAATCATGTTAGAGAAACCAAAGCTGGACTGTAATTTAAGTTTTGTTTTGTTTTCATGATCTCAGGTGGTACATCTGTGAGGAGAGTGCTCTATGCATCTGGACACTCATCATGTACATTGACTACCTGACTAACGTAGCCAAGCCTTGGTATTAATACCCCTTTTTTTCATCTCCTTCTCGTGTTTTGGCTTAGTTCTAAGCAAATCCTAATGAGTTTAAACATGAATTAATGTGAACAGGTGGAAGAATGCAGTTATCATACTACTCCTTGTCCTATTGGTGATCTCCTTGATATTCGTGCTGCTTCTTTTGCTTTTTCACAGGTGTGTGTGTATTAACTTCTTCCTGATACTTACCGCAATCTCATACGTTTTCTTCTAATTGCTTACGTTGGCTTCCTGCAGCTACCTTATTCTGACGAATCAAAGCACTTATGAACTTGTGAGACGAAAACGTATTCCATACATGAGGTATCTCAACTCATCTTCTATAGTAATTAACACCAAGTTACTTTAGAGAAAACTAAGTTTCTTTGTATAACTGTTAAAATGTGTCTGTTGATCGGTTGTTTACATTGGATATGTGATAATAGAGCTTGTTATTGTTTTTGTTAGGAATATGCCGGAACGAGTGCATCCTTTTAGCAGAGGAATCTATACAACGTCTGTTGCGGTAACGATACTTTAGACTCGTTGCCCACTGCCTACGAACTTGAGGATAGATCAAGATCCTACACTTGCTTAGATATGCTGAAATGTCGTTGTTGCTAAGTTTTTTTTTTTTTTTTTTAGGGTTTGATCAGTGAAGGTAACATGTTTTGTCTTAAAATATGAGTGAAGTTGTATACATATATACACATGGACTCCAGTGAATAAAATAAAAATTAATCATATATGCAAAGAGACTATGTTCAAAAGAGAGACTCTAGCTTGGATCATACGCCTGTACAAGCTTTCAAGCGTCTCCTCCAGATCTTCAACTACAATATCGACTTTATCTAAGCTTGTGTTCAATGACTTGATTCTTTCCTTCTTTATCTCTTTCGCCGTGCAGAATCTTTGTAGTTCTTCATCCATCAACTGGTACTCGTTTCTGTGTCCTGTCTGAACTTGAGCACCTGTATTAGTAACGTTCTTGATCACCAATTTGGTAACTAAAGCCCACTTAGAAGGTCTTGGCTTTGGTACTGATGTGGATAACGACAACAAGACTGTCCTAAAAGAAAGACATGTCTGGGAACAAACTTGTCGGAGCAGTGTGATCAAATGATGAGTTGGCCCTGAGTAGGAGTGGTCGGCATGTTTCAGCAACAAGAGTAGCTTAGCTAGATCCTTGTGAACCGCTTTCCTGGAGCGGATAAAGGATATAACGTGGCGGCGGATGGTGGAATCTCCACCGTGTCTCCTCCGTCTGAAAGCAGAACGGAGGTCACGGAGACAGTCCTTGATGCGGCAAGTGATGTCTCTTAGCTTGGAACACAAGTCAAGGTGTACAAGGGAGAGATCAAGAAGATGAGTAAAGAAGGAGTGATGAGGGAGTAGTAATGAAGAAGGTGATTCGTTGAAGAGATGAGAGACGGAGTGGTAAAGCTGTGACAGAAGTGAGAGGCTGTTATTATTATTATCGGTAGGTAGCTTCTTGAGGAGGAGTTGGATATGACTGAGACCACTTGAGTGTAGCCGAGATGGTAAGCTAGAAGAGCGAACGTGGTAGGAGGCAGCCATTGAAGATGAAAATAGAGAGAAGCTTTAGCTAGAAAGAAGCTGAAGTTGAATATATATAGAGCTAGGGACAGATAGGTCAAATGAAATATTATTTAGACTTGTGAATGTAAAAGACACGTGAAGGGGACAAAGTTGATTTGTTCAATCAAAGCCTACTTAATGTTCTTTCTTTTTACGTCTCAGTTAATTATAAACTAGGTAATAATTCGCGGCTTACGCGGAATGTGATTATTATTTTCATTATTTTCAATAAAAAGACAATAAATCTGTTTAATTTGGATATTGGTTCGGTTTTACGTTTTTTGGTTCTTTCTGTTAAAATGTTTGATTTTTTGGTTTTTTCGGTAAAAAAACAAAAATTACTATTATTTGTTTATTTTTATGTTATGAATTTTAGATAGTCAACCAAAGGTTTCATATTATAGTTTCTAAATAGATAATAATTCAAAAAAAAGAAAAAAAAATTATTAAGACAAATCATTTTACTACAATTTGGTCGTTAGTGAAAGAAGCTTTAAGAAAAAAATATTTCAACTTAAAAAAAAATTAGATACTTCAGTTGTGGTGAATACTTAGTTACAAAGTGCTCACATCAAGGTGCACTTGTATGTGTATGTAAAAATATATAAAAATACTTGTATTGTTAATTAATATTAAATGACATTTTTGTTCAAAACAATACATAAAAGATAAAATTAAAATTAATTAAAAATAAAAAAGGCCTTGACATTAATGAATTTCTTTTATATAAAAAAAATAAAATTGTATCCGTAAATAGGGGTGGGCACATATCAAATATCCGGGTATTTGGAGGCATTTGTGTCGATTCGATCTTTAGCCACCTGGATATTCGGTGACTCGGATATCCGAATTTTTTTTAGAATTTTAAAGAATATCTGATTTGATCCGTAAATAAAATAAAATTTTAAAAATAATTGAAAAAATTAATAATAACATTTCATTACAAAATAAAACATTTTAAGAAAAAATTCTAGTTCCTAATATAACAAAATTTAATTCATAAAAATATTGTAAAACTTATATAAACTATAATATATATATATATAAATATATATATAGTTCTTTACATATATGTATATATATATGCATATAACAGATCGAATTAGATATTCATTCCTAAAAATATTGGTATTTGTGATTTGCTTCTTTTTTGGATATAGTATTTTAGTATTTGATTTGCTTCGTAGAGTTATAAATTATCTAGATTTTTTGTTTCAAATCAAAACGGATAACGAATAGAATCAAAATTTATGAATATTTTGCCCAACTTTATCCATAAACAATAAAAATAATATATATATATATATATTTGATCAAAAAAAAAAAAATATATATATATATATATATATATATATATATAGTTTGGCTTTTGATTCGTTATCTGTTTTGATTCGAACCGAAAAATCCAGAGTTTTATTGGAACCATGCATGTGAATTTTATATTAAAAAGAAGCGCAAAGTACTTAGTGTGAATACATTTATGAATATAGTGTGAACGCATTAGCATACTTATTATTAAATCATTGTTAGGTTGTCACGTGTCCATTATAGTGTGAATGCATTTATTACAATACTTCTCATTTAATATATAAGGGATTTAGTTCCACATATCTACCTAATTTCATGTTTAAGTAGGTTCATAGCTAATATTATCTCTCTTTTATGTAAAAAAGATAGTTGAGGTGCCAACTTAGATCTTTTATTAAAAGAATCAAAATTAATATTGTGTCATGCCTCCTTCATTTTTGGGTGTTGATAAATTATTACACCAAAAAAAATTGATATCTTAAACTTCTATATAATTTTTTTCTTACAAAATTTAGCGCTTAAACCGGGTGCTTTTTGAGTTTTATCTCAGAGCCGACCCTTTTGATAAACACCATCGTGTGCATGAATATATAGATTGTATGTTAAAAAAAATTGGTAAACCATTCTCCGGAAAAAGAATGTGAAAAGCTTCGGTGGCCACGCGCGTGGAAATGTGGCGTGGTGCGGATTCGAACTCTGATCCCTTGGAGATCCATGGAACACCTTGACCAACTGGCCACAGACGCGTGGTTTATGGATTGTATGTTACTTAATTAGTGAGCATATATTTTCTCATATTTGTGTGATCAGAGGAATTCAACATAATCTAAACACCAAAATAATTAAACTGATAATGCTTTAGAAAAGCTGGTGGTTGGATAATACTATATACGGGCCCGTGTGCACGAGTGTCTTGTTAAAACTTCCAGAGGAAACGTTACTAGCTGGTTGTAATAATAATCAATCAATTACAATCGCACCGCCTTCCTTTCCTTACCTAGTTTGAATTCATGAACGTGACTTGTTACTATCAAAGTACAGCCTGCAACTGATTCTCTCATCTCTTTAATTAGATATTTATTTAAATATCTATGAAAAACTATTACGCTTTTCATCTTGGCCCCTTTCATCTTTATCAAAAAGGCTTCTCATGTAATATCTTCCCGTGCCTTTGGATATGTAACTTTTTTCTTTTCAGGTTTGCATAATAGATATTTCATTTTGAGATATTTCATTTGAGATATTTCCTTTGAGATATTTCATTTTGAGATATTTCTATCGTATGCATGTATCATGTATGAACACACCCAACTTAATTCAGTTGTTGGTTCTACGTACAAAATAATCTACACACGATTATCCAATCAATCTTTCTTTTTCTTTACATATTTAACCTATAGTAATAAACTAATAACCAATCCAACAAACACGTAAGATGTATGCAAGAAGTTTTTATTGTTGTTAAACATATAGAAGAAGTTGGTTTAAAGGAACTATGTTGTGATGAACATGGAAAGATTTGGCCCATCAGCCATGTGAAGCTACGTTACTCTTGGATGGGCCCTCCGTTACATAATAATAGCAACTACTGTTGTGATGCTGCATTACACTTGTTTCTTTCATTCGTATTCTTATTTTGTTTTTTGTTTTTTGTAACTTTCTTATTTTGTTTTGTTTGTTTCTTTTGTCATGTTGTGTAATGATGGTGCCACCCAATTGCCATAATTGGTGAGCCATTGCCCCCATCACCTCACCTCTATTTGCCGCCTCTCCAAGTCTCCATAACTCTCTCTTCTCTGTCTTTTCCTTTCTTCTCTTATTTCAACAAAGCATCTACAAGATATTAGTTATCAAAATAGTATATTATAGGGAGAATTATAAAAGCAGGTGGTTTTTGTCTTTTTGTGAGAAAGAATGAAAAAAGAGCGATAAGAATTGCGATAAAAATTGAGTGAAGATCTAAAGCTACCGGCTCTGTAAATCTGTTTTGCAGCTACGGTTCTTAAGATTGAAGTCTGTTTCCCTTGGAAGGGCTCCTGTTTTCTTCTGCTCCAAAAGGTGTTGGTGAAACTTTTAGGAGAGAAGCTCTGGTTTGAAATTAATCGACTCAGTGGTTTTTCAATCAAGAGCTGATGTGTTTAAGATCTTCAACTGAAGGTTTGGTCTGGTGTTTGGGAGTATATCTGATGTCATCAGCGATGGATAAGGCCTTAATGGCCATGTCTTTGGAGGATGATGATGATGTGCCCTTTGTCATGCCCAATTTACCAGAATATTGCTCGAGTGAAAGAAACAGAAGAAGCTTAATTGGACGCTTCCTCAACCCTGATTGTCAGAAAATGTCGGAGTTCATCTTTCAGATGCCGAGGAAATGGCAAAAGCAAGGTCGGGTTCAAGGAATCGCTTTATCTCAAGAAAGATTTCAGTTTATTTTCGATAATGAACATGACCTCGTCGAAGTGTTGGAAAAAGGGGTGCACACTTTTAATGAATGGGCAATTGTTGTGGAAAGATGGTCGGAGAGGCCTCCCCCTGACTCTTTACAGTACTTGCCTATCTGGGTTCAAATTAAAAATATTCCAATCAACTACCAGACGGAGTTAGCGATTGGAGCTTTGGGTGATATTGTGGGCAAGGTTACTGAGGTTGCTTTTGACCCTTCGAAGGCGCGAAGCAACGTCTATGAAAGAGTTAAGGTTCGTTTCGATGTTTCTAGACCTCTAAGGAAAGAAAAAGTTATTGATCTGCCTGAAGGTGAAAAAACAAAAGTTTTTTTTCAACTATGAGAGAGTTCAGAAACGTTGCTATACTTGTCAAAGGTTAACCCATGATCAGTCAGTGTGTCCTATCGATATTCAGAGGAGACAAACCGAAGCGATGACAAGAAGAGATGGTGGGAGTTTTGTTAAGAAAAAGGCTAATCCAGTGCTTTTGGAATCTGATCCGTTGTTTGGTGTTCTAGAAGAGAATCAAGTTGGGATAAATCCAAACAATGGGAGACAAAGAATTGCGGCAGAGGTTCTGGATGGTATGAGGCAATACCTGCTTATGGCTCAAGGAGAAGATCGACTTATTAGAGAGGAAAGAGTTAAGTCATCTGTCAGAGAAGTGGAAAAAGATCCGGTCTTAATGAAATCTGCTTTAAGCTTGGAGCCTGTGCCAATGGTGACAAAAGAATTGGAGAAAGGGAAAGGGGTCGTTTTTGGTTATGAGCCGAAAGGTGGTTCTAATAGTTTATATGGCCTTCAAGCTCAAGGTGAAAAACTTATGGCATCTGCTATTAAAGCTAATCCCTTAATTGGTTGGAGGCCAGAGTTTTCGCATAGAGAAGTGAATCCGTTTGATATTCCTCAATCTTCTAATTCCTCATCTTCCATTAGTGGTTCTACGGGTGCTAGGTTGAAATCTTTCGATCTTAATGTGTCCGGAACTTCTGTAAAAAAGATGAGTGTTAGGAAAAGGCCGGGAAAAAACAAGAGGGATGCAAATGCTAATGCTGGAAAGGAGGACAACATTCAAATATCTTTAATGGAAGGGGCGTTGATAGGAAGTGTTGAGAAAAGGAAAGCAGTTGATCAGATGGGTGGAGTTCCCAAAGCTGTAAAGCAAATAACTCGTGAGGCGGTCCCGAAGGAGGGACTGTCCAAAGCTTTATGAGCTTACTAGCTTGGAATTGTCGAGGACTGGGATCTTCTCAGGACTTGACAATTCCTAGGCTCATGGAGATACGTAAAAAATATTTCCCTGAGCTTCTGTTCTTGATGGAAACGATGCATGGAAGAGATTCTCTTGTAGATATTCAGGTGTGGCTTGGCTATGATAATGTACATACGGTAAATCCTGTCGGAAGAAGTGGAGGCTTGGCTGTTTTTGGAGGAAGTCAACGGAAGTGGATGTTAAATATTCAGATAAAAATCTAATTGATCTAGAGTTAAGACTGGGAGGAGCCAAATGTTTTGTGTCTTGTATATATGGCGATCCCAAGGAAGAAAGAAGGAAAATAGTTTGGGAGCGAGTTACCAGAATTGGAATCAACAGAAAATCTCCTTGGTGCCTGATGGGAGATTTCAATGCGATCTGTCACAATGGTGAGAAGCTTGGAGTCCCGATGAGATGTGCTTCTGTCTTTGAACCTTTTAATGACATGTTAAGAGATTGTAAGGTGAAGGAATTACCTAGCAAGGGGGATCCGTTTACATGGGCAGGAAAAAGAGCTACAAAATGGATCCAATGTAAATTGGATAGGAGCTTTGTAAACAAGGAGTGGAGTAAGGTTTTCTCAGAAGCAGATCAAGTATTTTTGGAAAAAAGAGGGTCTGATCATAGGCCAGTTTTAGTTTGTCTGCAGAAGAAAGAGAAGATGTTCAAAGCTTCTTTCACGTTTGATAAAAGGTGGCTAGAGTTGCCAAATGTGAGAAACACAGTGAAACTGGCTTGGAATAAAGCTCATGGGGGTTTTCCAGCTTCAGTATCACAGAGAATAAGAAACTGCAGACATGATCTAAGTGGCTGGAGAAGAAGTTTCCAAACTAACTCAAAGGAGAAAATATTAATCTTGCAAGAAGAGTTAGAGGTGGAAGAGTCTGCAAGAAACCCGAATGGTGGAAAGATTAGAGCTCTCAAAATAGAATTGATGAAAGCAAACAGGGAGGAGGAAGCTTACTGGAGTCAAAAAAGTTACAACAAGTGGCTTAAGAAAGGAGATAGAAATACTAGGTTCTTTCATGACTCGGTGAAGGCTTCTAGAAATAGAAAACAGATTGATTTGCTTGTTGATGTAAATGGAAGGGAGAGGCGAGAGGAAAAGGAGAAGGGTAGGGTGGCAATGGATGATTGATTTGCTTGTTGATGTAAATGGAAGGGAGAGGCGAGAGGAAAAGGAGAAGGGTAGGGTGGCAATGGATTATTTCTTTAATCTGTTCTCATCCTCTTATCCTCTTGATTTTCAGTCTATCTTTACTGACTTTGTGGCGAAAGTCTCTCCAGAGATGAATGTGGATCTGATTAAAGATGCTTCAGACGAAGAGATTGAACAAGCGGTTTTCTCAATCAAAGCTGCTAGTGCGCCTTGTCCAGATGGTATGACTGGACTTTTCTTTCAAAGGTTTTGGAAGGATATTGGAAGTCAAGTGTCAGATGAGGTTAAAACTTTCTTTATCTCTGGTTCCTTTCCAGTCGAATGGAATTTCACTCATCTCTGTCTCTTGCCTAAAGTGATGGAGGCAATCAATATGTCTGACTTCCGCCCGATTAGTCTTTGCTCTGTGTTGTACAAGATTATATCCAAGATTTTGGTGATGAGATTGCAACCTCTCCTACAAGAGTTAGTGTCTCCGTTCCAATCTTCCTTTGTCCCGGAGAGACAAATTTCAGACAATATCCTGATTGCTCATGAACTCGTTCATAGTCTGCGTACCTTCAAACCAGTCGCAGCTCAATTCATGGCGGTGAAGTCTGATATGTCAAAAGCGTATGACAGAGTAGAGTGGGATTATATCAGGTGCTTATTGGGGGCTTTGGGTTTTCATCCGCAATGGATCAAAATGGTCATGTTTTGCATATCGTCTGTATCCTATGCAGTTTTGATAAATGATCAACCATATGGGGTCATCAAACCTTCCAGAGGTCTTAGACAGGGGATCCTTTGTCGCCTTCGCTTTTTGTGTTATGTACTGAAGGTCTCTCCCACCTGTTATTTAAAGCTGAAGAAGCTGGTTTACTCCATGGAATTCAATTCACTGAAGATGGGCCATCATTCTCACACTTACTGTTTGCAGATGATAGCCTATTTTTATGTAAAGCTACTGAAAAAGAAGCGGAGTGTCTTCAGAATGTACTTGAAGTTTATGGAAGAGCAACAGGCCAGGTGATCAACCTTGACAAATCATCTATAACTTTTGGAGATGATATTCTATGTCATGTGAAGGCTTCGGTACAAACGATTCTGGGGATTTACAATATTGGAGGAGCAGGGTCATACCTTGGTTTGCCGGAGTGCTTCAGTGGTTCCAAAGCGGATCTCCTTAACTATATCTATGAAAGGCTTCATGGTCGTTTATCTGGATGGTTCGCAAGATCCTTATCTCTTGGTGGTAAGGAGGTACTTCTAAAAGCTATTGCTATTGCTTTGCCGGTGTTTGCAATGAGCTGTTTTAAGCTGCCTAAATCAACAATTGAGAAACTAACAAGTGCGATGAGGGATTTCTGGTGGAATTCTTTAGAACACAAGAGAAAAATCCATTGGTTAAGCTGGAACAAATTGTGTCTTCCTAGGCAAGAGGGAGGACTCGGGTTCAAAGATATTGAATGCTTTAACCAGGCCCTTCTGGCAAAGCAAGCTTGGAAAGTGCTTCAAAACCCCCAATCTCTACTTGCAAGAACTCTCAAGAGCAGATATTTCAAAGGAAATAATTTCATGGATGTTTCTTCGGGGGACAGGCCATCCTTTGGATGGAGGAGTTTTCTTTTTGGAAGAGAGCTCTTGTTGAAGGGTGTAAGAAAGGAAGTTGGGGATGGTCAATCTTTAAGGGTTTGGATGGATCCCTGGATTGATAATAGCAGAAGGCGAGCTCCCTGGATGAAAAATTCCTTGGTTGACTTGGAATTAAAAGTTTCAGACCTTCTCTCAGATGATGGAAGATCGTGGAATTTGTCTATTTTGGAGGATCTTTTCTTTCAAGTGGATATTGATCTCATTTTGAAAATAAAACCAATGCCGGAAGAGGAAGATTTTTGGTGTTGGCAACATAATAAGAGTGGAGATTATACGGTGAGATCAGGGTATTGGCTCGCGAGCCATGAGAAACTAAAGGCGGTCTTCGTTGATGCGAATTCTCAGCCATCGATAAATGGACTGAAAGATAGAATATGGAATATTCAAGCTCCACAGAAGATTAAGTTGTTTATTTGGAGAGTGCTAAGTGGAGCTGTTCCTGTTGCTGAGAACCTTATCTCAAGAGGGATGAAGATTGATGAAAGATGCTGGAATTGCGGTAATGACATGGAATCTGCAAACCATGTTTTATTTACTTGCCCTCTTGCTCGTTTGATCTGGGCTCTTTCGGATTTTCCATCACCTAGAGGTGGTTTCAGTGACGACTCTATCTTTGTAAATATCCATTATCTCTTAAGGATGAGCTTAAACATCAGAATCCTAAGTCAAATTAGGAGGTCTTTCCCTTGGATACTATGGATGCTGTGGAAGAACAGAAACAAATTAATTTTTGAAGGGAAGGAGTTTGATGCGATGGGAACAATTAGAAAGATCAAGGATGATGTTGCAGTCTGGTTTGCTGTTCAATCAATGGACCAAGGTATTGAAAGTGGTGAAAAAGAAAAAGGGATTATGGTGAGGAAAACCAAATGGAGAAAACCCAGTGAGGGGTGGCTAAAATGTAATGTTGGTGTGATGTGGTCGAAAAAGAATAGAGTTATGGGCTGTGCTTGGGTTTTAAGAGACCATAGAGGTGTGGTGTTGTTGCATAGCAGGAGATCCTTTGTGGCTTCTCATGAGAAGGAGGAAGCAATTTTAGTTGGACTGATGTGGGCGATCAAAAGCTTGCAGGACCATCAGGTAAGGAAGGTGATTATTGCTGCAGAGGCAAATCATATCCTCAACGCTCTAGAGAGACCGAAAGCGTGGCCGTCTTTTAAATTTCAGAGTGGTATGCTCAGAAAAGAAGTAAGGAATTTTGGAGAATGGAAAGTCTGTATTGAAACAAAAGATTCGAATAGAGATACTTTTCTTATTGCTCAATCAGCTACAAAAAGACAGTTTGCGCAATCTTATGTTGCCGCTGGTTGTCCCTCTTGGTTTTTGGAGGTTTTTGAGCATGATAAAAGTTGACCTGCTGTTTGCTTTGTCGGTTTTTTGGGGAATGTAGTTCTGTAATGTTTGGGTTCAAGCTGATGTTTTTCTAGGAGGCTGGTCAAGAATGTTGTTGTAATAATGTTGATCTAGAAAACATTGGCATGTATGATATGGTTATATATATATACTTTGATGAAAAAAAAAAAGGGAGAATTATAAAAGCTGTGAAGACCATGTTTTCTTTATGTATTACAAAACCAAAACCAAAACCAATGGTATTACAAAACCATTGGTTTTCTTTATGTATTACAAAACCAAAACCAATGGTATATGAGCCAGTATTTAGTTAATTATGAAATGTGATTTATATAAAACCATGGACTCCCACTGTAATTATTGTTTGTTCACAAAATGTTATTTGTATCAGTTTTATTCTTATCCATATAAGTTCTGTTTCTTTTTAGATAAATTAACTAAAAGAATATACACTAGTAAAAATCTATCGCATAGCCACTGTAATGCCACTTAAAAACCGTGGCTATTTAAAAGAAGCCACGAAACCGCCACGTAAAAGCCACGAGACGTAAAAAGCCACGGTAAAATTAAAAAAGCCACGATCAAGTCACGAAACAAAGCGTGGCAGGTTAAAGCCACAGAAGCGTCGAAATTTTCGTGGCTGTATAAATTAATCATGAATTTGCCACTAATAAAACGTGGCACCATTTTGTTTTTTTTGTGCCGACATCAAAAAGGAAGTGTTACGTCCAATCGTTTGACAAAATGGGATATAGCCACGGTTGTTTCATGGCTGTTTTGTGGCTATACATGCTTTTTGAGTCTTTATTCTGGTTATGGCAGAGAAATATTCGTTTGGCAATGATATTTTAAGGGAGCCACGAATATTTCGTGGCCTTGTCGTGGCTATTTCGTATCATATATACGCTTCATAGCCGTGACATTTAGAACTTTTGTTCTTCTCTCAAATTTTCAGAACAAAATGTCTTTCTACTTTCAATCTAGAGAATGGATGGATCAAAGAATTGATCCTGAGAGTAATCAGGTTTCTGAAATATTTCTTGGAGGTGTTGATGCATTTATTCAATTTGCGTGTAATCAAGAAGATTACAAAGAAAGAGAAACTTTGTTGTGTCCGTGTGCTCGATGCAAAAATGTGAAGCAATGTGAAGCAAGAGTTGTCGCACGACATCTATTCTTGTACGGTTTCAAGGGAAATTATTATTCTTAGACGAGTCATGGAGAGAAATTCAACGATGTTGGTGAGAGTTCCGGGGCGAATCATTCGACGGGTGAAGAAGAAATGTTAGAGACTCCTATTTGGAATGCTTATGAAGATCACCAGCAGAATATTCCAGAGGTATCCGCAGACATTGCGCCAGCTTACATGCCGGAAGCTATAGAAGAGACAGACATAGCACGACCCTATCATGATAGTGTTTTTGAAGCATTTGAAGCAGCGACTCAACCTCTCTACGAAGGATGTGCAGAAGGAATTTCTCAGTTGTCTCTTGCTTCGCGGATGATGAAAGTGAAGACAGATTATAATCTACCAGAAGCTTGTGTAGATAAGATATCTGAAGTATTTAAAAACATACTTCCGTAGCGAAATAAAGCTCCAGCAACATATTACGAGACAAAGAAACTGACACGGTCGCTTGGGTTACCCTTACAGAAGATTGACGTATGTGTGAAGAACTGTATGTTATTTTGGAAGGGAGACGATGCGAAGTTGGTCAGTTGTCGGTTTTGTGGAGAAGATCGCTACTACCCGAAGAACGGAAAAGGTAAAAACAAACCGAAACAGAGAATGTTTTACCTCCCAATAGCAGATCGTCTGAAACGTCTATACCAACTTGAGGCGACAGCTTCCAATATGCGGTGGCATAAGGAACATGTAACTTCGGAAGGAGAAATACATCATCCATCTGATGCCATAGCGTGGAAACACTTCAGTGAGTTATATCCTGGATTTGCTGCTGAAAGCCGGAACATCTATCTATGCTTATCAACGGATGGGTTTAATCCGATTGGTATGAATGGCGAAGCACATTCCCTTTGGCCAGTTATTGTAACTCCATACAATTTACCTCCGGGAATGTGTATGAAAAGAGAATTCTTATACCTTTCGGTGCTAATTCCCGGACCCAAACATCCAAGAAAAAGCTTAGATATTTACCTTCAGCCGCTGATTGAAGAGTTACAGAGTTTATGGAAAGATGGTGTGGAGGCATATGATATTTCAAGGAAAGAAAGATTCATAATGCGAGTAGTGTTGATGTGGACGATAAGCAATTTTCCAGCGTATGGGATGCTTTCAGGTTGGACGACACATGGTCAGCTATCGTGTCCATATTGTCAAGATGAGACAGGTGCGTTCTGGTTACGTAATGGACGAAAACATAGTTGGTTTGATTGCCACAGAAGGTTTTTAGATGAAGATCATCCTTACAGGAGAAACACTCAAGCATTTACACGGGGAAAAACAGTTGTGGATCCTCCTCCACCATGGTTGACCGGAGAAGAAATATTGCGTGATAGGATAAATAATATAAAAGGTTTATCAAAGTCCGTTGAATGTGGAGGGAATGGACATGATAATCCATCCAAGACAATATCTGAATACGGAGTTACTCACAATTGGGTTAAGAAGAGTATTTTCTGGGAGTTGCCGTATTGGGAAACTCATCTTCTTCGGCATAACCTTGATTTCATGCACATTGAGAAAAACTTCTTCGATAACCTCACGAACACATTGTTAAATGCTCCTGGAAAGACAAAAGACAACGTCAAAAGCAGATTGGATCTTCCAGGTCTATGCAAAAGGCGTGATTTAGAGATGAAAGAGGATGGAACGATGCCCGTGCCAATATTCAGGCTGTCAAATGCGGCTAAGCGAGAATTCCTTCTGTGGCTGAAAAATGATATAAAATTCCCCGATGGATATTCCTCCAAATTTAGTCGATGTATTGACGAAAGCAATTTAAAGCTACATGGACTGAAAAGTCATGATTGTCATGTCATTATGCAACGACTCTATCCATTTGCATTCGCGGAACTTCTTCCAAAAAATGTTCATACGGCAATTAGAGGTATTTATTTTTTATGTTATCTTAATAATTACTATGATTGATGTTATAACTTTAATGTTTTGTTTACAGATATTGCCCTCTTTTTCCGAGATATCTCTTCGAGGATTTTGAAAGAATCAGATATTGGTCTTTTAAAGGCAAATATCGGTGTGAAGCTTTGTAACTTGGAAAAGATTTTTCCTTCATCGTTCTTCGATGTTATGCAACATCTTCTTGTGCACCTTCCAGATGAGGTAGCCTTAGGTGGGCCCGTCCATTTTAGGTGGATGTATGTATTTGAAAGATACATGTACCATTTGAAGAAGATGGTCAGAAACAAAGCACACATTGCGGGTTTGATAGTTGCACAATGGATAATCGAGGAGATTTCAAGAGCATCCTCAAATTATTTTGGTCATCCTGAGATCATGAGCATTCCAGAAGGTCCAAACGATATTCGTTTCTCATACAATTATCCGGATGTACCACCTTTGTTTTACCACGAAGGGAGAATCAGTGGTCAATGCTCAACCGGTTGGTTAAATGATAAAGATAACACCGTTCTTCAGACATTTATGATGCTCAACTGTGAAACATTTGCTCCATATGAAAGGTACCTTAATATTATGAAAATATAATATAAATACATATTTCTAGTTACATAATTAATATTTTAAATGTGTGCAGGATGTTTGAAGAATATATGACACGGAGTATTCCTGATATTACTCCAGTTGCAATGCAAAAAGCGAAAGACACCAACTTTGCAGAGTGGTGCAAAGACTATGTGAGTTTTTATTTTAATATTATCAAGTTCCACAATTTATTTATTTTATGATGTAATTTATAACAATGTTATTCTATTGCAGATTAACGATGCGACTCAGTTTTACACATTTCCTATGTGGATGTTGGATTTTGTACAAGATCCTAGGCGCAATTATAGGTCTTGGCCAATATATCACACCCGGGGATACACTTTCCACACACATAACCACAGTCAAAATAGAAAAACTCAACATTATGGTGTTTGTGTTCCTGGAACCAATGAAACAGACTACTATGGCCTCATATAGGAGATTATGATGGTGGAGTATCATGGTGATGTTGGCTTGAAGGTCATGATTTTTAAATGTTCGTGGTTTGACACCACGGAAAATCGCGGTATGAGAATACATCTATCTGGTCTTGTTGATGTCTCACCACGAAGACAATATGGAAAATATGATCCTTTTGTATTACCTGGTAAGTGAAATATATATGTGCTTGAGATTTAATATTTGATGAAAAGCCATAATTTTAAACTTCGATGTTATTGTATCATGACCAGGTAATTGTGATCAAGCATGTTTTATTTCTTATCCACGGGTACGTCGACATTCTGCCGATGATTGGTGGGCATGCGCAAAAATTATTCCTCGAGGAGTCCGAGAAACGTCCGAAATTGCTTTAACTGCGTGGCAGGATGATAGACGTGACCAAGTTGCAGAAAGTTCATTGTTACGGGTGGAAACACATGTTGTTGACGATGTTTCTGATTATGATCTTGCCCCGGTGAATCCTCCAAACGATGAATATGTATCAGATGTTGAGGTACAATCAGACGGTGATTTAGAGTAGTCAAATATATGCTTAAGGTTGTAAAATATGTTATAAGGTTTGTAAAATATGTTGTGAGATTGTTGGAAAAATTATATTATGTAAAATATATGAATGTATGAAGGGTTTGAATTGTAGTTGTTGTATGGGTATAAGGTTTGATGGAAAAGAGTTTGGGTTTTAGGGATTGTGCTTTAGGGGTTGGGTGTTTGTGGTTACGCGTTTTTAGATAGAGCCACGGTTTATTAGTGGATGTTTCGTGGCTATAAGGAAAATAGAGAAAACCAATTGGTTTGGCTCGAATTTTTTTTGGTTTCCCGTGAGAAATTACATATTGCCACTGTAATTGCGTGGCTAAATCGTGGCTAGTCCAAAATTTTGGTAAACCAATTGGATTGACTCCAATTGATTTAGTTTTGGCTCCAATTGTTTTTAATTTCGCGGTTCAGTGCCACGGTTTAGCCACTGATATTTCGTGGCTTTAGAAAAGGGTTTAATAATTCAGTTTTCTTCTTTCTTCTCAACACTTAGAGAAAAAAAGACAAACTCTCTCTCTCGACTCGCGACGGAACGGTTCTTCTCCTCTCCGTTTCTTGTGTCGCCGTCTCCGGTTCAATCTCGCCGTCTCCGATTCAATTCGCCATCTCCGATTCCATCTCCCACCTCTCATGGTAACCCTCTCTCTTTCTCTTCTCCTTTCTCGGAGATGAAACCCTTCGATTCTCGATTCGATATGATGTTTTAGGGTTTTCGATCTAGGGTTTTGATTTCTCTCTGTCTTGTTTGATTGGTTGTTACATGTCTACTTTCTGTTTCGATATAGGGTTTTGTTTATTTTAGAGTATTGATTAGGGGTTTTGTCTGTCTACTTTCTGTTTCGATTAGGGGTTTTGTCTGTCTACTTTCTGTTCTTCGTTTAGATTTGTCTTTCTCTCTTTCTTGACTCTAAAGATGTGTTCTTGTTGGTTTTGTACAGATGAACTCAACAAGAGCACCTGGAACACAAGCTGCGTCTCCTCCTATGCCTCCGGGTGCTACTGGACCCGCTGTTTACCATGCTGGGTCTCCTCCTATGCCTCCTGGTGCTACTGGAGCCGCTCCAAACCATGCTGCTTCCTCATCTCGTTCCAACAGCTACCCGCAGATGACCCTTAATGCGATGCTCAACTCACCTGCTAGGCTCTCACAGCCACATCTCCATCCTGATAAGTCGAATGGAGCTTTATGGTAAGATCACTTCCTCATCTTTGAATGTTTCTGTTATTTGAATTGGGTCTTTGATTGGTTAGGATTGTTTCTGTTAGGATTGTTTTGTGAAATTTTAGGTAGGATTTTGTCATAGTCTTGTTTCAGTTACTGATATTTGTTATCATCTTAGGTTTGGTATTGACCCATGTATCCATGCTTTCATCCGTGCAACTTGGCAAGGATACTACATGGGTCCTTGGAAGAGTTGGAATAAGGTGCCTGAGGAAAGGAAGGATTCCTGGTGGCAAACGTTTGTGGTAATCAAAAATTACATTTTTTTTAAATCTCTTACTGTTATTATTTCCTGTTTCTAAACCTCTTACTGTTTTGTTTTTTGTTGTAGCAAAATTTCTACTAGGTGCCTCAATTTAATGATTTGGTCTACGGTCTGTGGAAGAAGGAAACGATGACATCCGTTGGTGAAAGGATTAGCAAGAAGAAGAGGCAACACAAGAAGCCAAAGTACATCAATGATAGCGACTGGACACTGCTTCTGGAGTATTGGGCGACTGATGAAGCTAAAAAGAAAAGCAAGAAGGCTGCTAAAAGCCGCAAGGCTGATCCTGTGGGTAAAGGGTGCCACAAGCATAATGCAGGCCCTAGGTGTTTTGCAAGGATAGCGTATAACATGGTATCTTCCATGTCTGTACTATAATCTGTCTTTCTAATCTGTCTTCCTAATTTCTTTTTTTTTGCAGACGCAAGCCTCTGGTGAACCACCATCCTACACTGCCCTTGTCAGGGAGACACACTCCCGACCAGATGGGACTTTTGTGGACTATCGGGCTGAAGAACTGGTAACTCAGGCCGAGATGGAAGCCACACAGCTCTCTAACACTGAAGGATCACTAGGGAGTCCAAGTGCATCATCTGCTCCTTCTCGCCTCATGTTAAACAAGGCTTATCTGAAGGTATGATAGCTTAACATTTTTATTCTCGGACACTTTTAATCTTCTGTTCTGTTTTGACAATTGCATTACATGTCTTACCTGAGTTGATCAAATAGCCTTATGTTAGTTTCTGTTTGGTCTTGCTTGGTTTTGAATATTTTTCCATTTCTCTTGACAGAATGCTAAGAGTAAGAGGGGATATGTTTACGGACTGGGCAGTGAACAATTCAGGGAGCATGCGCCTTCTTCACGCGTTCCCAATGGTATTGCCCGCAACCTGGACCTGGAGATGCGTGTGGGCGGTCTTGAGACAACCCTCCAAAGTGTCACTTCTGTTGTTGCTGGGGTGAAACAGGACGTCTCAGACATGAGGCAGGACTTTGCAGCAACAAGGGAAGCAATCAATCAGCTCCTCCAAACACTTAGGCCCCCGCAAGCACCTACTGGACAGACTTCTGATCATCAGGCTCAAGCACCAACTGGTCAACCTAATCCTCCCAATGGCATTTAGAAGTTGGTACTTTATCTTATAACCTCTTTTGTAACAAGGTCTTTTGTAACAAGGTCTTTTGATAGTCTTCTTAGACTCAAAACTTTTAACCTTGTCTTATGTAACTTTTTATGAATGTTGAACCTTGACTATCTTGTATATTAAGCTCTGTGTTTATTGAATGTGCAATTTTAATAATTTGAATGAATCTCTAATATGAAAATTGGCTAATTAAAACTAATCAAACCGAATGTTTTTCAAAACAGTGGATACTATAAATGTTGAATCTTAGTAGCTAAATTGTGGCTATAATAGCCACTGAAAAACAGTTTTAAACCGTGGCTAATAGTGACGTCGAATAAGTGGCAGTATCGTGGCTATTATAGCCACTAGCAATAGCCACGTCTTAATATTATATCGTGGCTATTATAGCCACGAAAACGCGCGTGGTAATAACGTGGCTACTAGCCACGAAAAGCCACGCTTATTTCTAGTCACGAGGCTATAGCCACGCTACTTTTCGGACATCTAAGCGTGGCTGATTTCTTTTATAGCCACGATAATTTTCTCTATAGCCACAACTTTGTAGTGACTATGCGTTGGATTTTTACTAGTGATATTAACAAAAGGTACTGCAATGAATCTTGATAAACCATTTAAATATTTATAAATATGAAAATCTTAATTATCACGTACAATGAAGGGGAACAAATGAAATAGGAGTATAATATTGTATTAAAATTTGCTAGCTGTCTAGATTTATTATCAGTTATTGTCTTTAGGAAAACAAAAATGCAAACCAGGCTATACAAGAAAAATAAACTCGTTAATTTTTTTGATTGTAGAACCTGTTACAGTTGTTTATAGTAGAACCTGTTATAGTCTTACTAAAGATAGGAGAGACCGGTGATTGACGACACCACCAAGAACTGAGAGTCACCCTCCGGAGCCGCTTGAGACCTAAGGACTGAGGCAGAGAACCACCGAAACCAAAGAGAAGCAAACTGTCCTTCCTCCACAAGCGCAAAGAAAACCGATCGAGATCTAGATATGAAAACCGACCTCAATCATGAACCTAAAAAGCCGACTGCGACCACGAACCACCGCTCATCCTCTTCGCCGAGAGACCAGAGAAAGCAGAGAAACCGTCGGAGCCAAACTCCTGTCGAGCGGAGCAGATCCCGAAGCCAAACCCTAACCCAGAAAATCGAGCATATCGGAAGTGAGCAACATAGACGGAGAGACAGCAAACAGGAAGGCTAGGGAAAGTGAAGGTGAAGCCTCCGGCGCCGGACTGAGCGCTCACGCTCCGCCGGAGCCGGAGAGCCGGAGCAAACAAAGGGCGAGTGGTGTTTGTGTCGAGAGAGAAACAGGAGGAGAGAGAAGACGATGTTTCCGTCTTAGCAAACTTTAATTATCTTCATCAACGTTGTTGTGCACAGCAACATGAACAGCTATCGAAAGGGGGGAAATGGCCAAGGCGGTCATCTCAGAGTCATCCAGCTTCTTCATGCCAAGTAGAAGCTTGCTAGTCTCTTGCTTGATCTTCCTTCTGAAGAGAAAGAACCCTTTGATCTGAACTTTCTATGGATTTTCCTTGTCTCCTAAGTAAAGATTGAAGGTTGAGGAGATGCTCCCTGAGAGTGAGGATTAGGTTTCTCGCTGTATCGCAAGTGTCTAGTAATGTGGTTGACACGTCAAGAGAATGTTCAGCTTGAGCGGTGGGAAGAGAGGATTAGGTTTAAAATATCCAAAAATATTCTATATGAATATTATTTTTTTCATCATACACCTTATAAAATATTTTTTATTTTAAAAGTTAAATAAATATTAATTTAGAGGTCCAATTTTTTTATTTTCCGAAGGTCCATAAAATTATTAAGCCTGGCATGCATGGACATGGAGATGAAGAAAACCTTGAAGGCTCTTTCATATGCTCTGTTATGAACGTGAAACCAATTTCAGAGGACCAGAGCTAGATAGAGACATGGGCACATTTCTCGCTGACCATTTCAGATTACAACGCTTTTTGTTTAATCTCATTGTTCTAGTTTTATCCATTCGTTATTCACTTTTTTTCTTTTGTTATGGACAACTTCCCAAGATAGCAGCGGAGAGAAAGATATTGTACGGTTGTACCCTTAAGAAAGTTATTTTATTAAGAGAAATCTTAATCTAGTATCTATTTGAATTAAGGAGGCGGTTCAAAGGTTGACAAAAAAAAGGAGGCGGTTCAATGTTCTGGCCCGTGATTTAATTAAAGTCGTTTTATAGTGAGGTCTTAAATTTTTTTGATTGAGTCCTTCAAGGCTGTCATGGGTTTCATGATCAATTGGAAATTTGGAAGCATTGATGAGGGAGGGATAAGATGAATAACGAAGATAATAGCATGTCTCCGTTTAATAGCTTAGAACATGTACAATGGTTTAAACACCTTCTTCTCTTTCAGCATCCTCATTTTTTCATTTTAACATTCCACGTTATATTTTTTTTCTTCCACCTCATTTATTCAACACTCACTTCATTCTAAATCTCTACAATGGTTTGATTTAAAAAATTCAACACCCTATCCTACTACTTTTAATTCATATTATTTGTTTTTCTTACAATATAATAATCACATATTAATAATTAACTTAAAAACTAAAATAACATACCTTTTAATAATATTTAGTTTCAATTATTATACTTAGCTTACTTTTTAAATAATATAAAAATAAATATTAATAAAACAATTAAAATTAAGAATATTTTCATTTTTAAGTTAGGTTTTTACCTAATTTTATTTTTAAAAGTAAGAATAATTAATATTATTAAAACAACTAAAATTAAGAAACTTTAAATACACATGATACAAACACGCATTATTAAGAGTAAAAGGATTATTATTAGGATCCATTTAACAAAAAAGAAAGGTTTAAAACACTTAAATAGTTGCTTATAGTAAAAATGATGTTTTTTTATGTATCCAAACGAAATGAGAGTACTCCCTATTTATAGATAAAAAAATCTTGAATTTTGATATAATTTTCATATTTTTTTTAAAAAAAATTATTATATAATAAATGTGTTCGAATTATTGGGTCGGGATTAAAAAACAAAAGCAATATGCCCAACCAATGAGAATGCAGTATTTAAATATTATCCATATTTTAAAAAAAATCTGTGATCTGCTGCGCGCATGCACGCACGTACTTAATGTTCATGGCCAACCACAGCACGACACATGGCACGGCGGCCCACAATTTTTTTTTCTTTCAGATGTTGAAACTATATAACGTTTGTTGATACCACATCATTATACACATGTTTACAACACCCTCATTGTATGAGATTAAACAGTTGAAAGAAGGTTTCAACACCCTCATTGTACATGGTCTTATGCTTCTATATTAAACCTTTTATTTAGAGAAAAGGATCATGTAGGTAGTATTGAAGCCCACACTGAAGGCCCACTTATGATCCATTAAGAAGTCTCAATAGTTCATGTGTTAGGGTTTCTAGACTGATATATATATGTCTTTAGATGTTCTTTGGTAAAAATCTTGGCTCCCATAGTTGCAGCCACATTAAACTCTTTTTCAGTAATTTCAGTAAAACAAAAGCTTCATCTTCTTCTTTTACACTTTCTTAGAAATCTGTTTATGGTATCAGAGCATGGCGATGGAACCTAACACGCTCCCTCTCTGAATATCGTCAACTCAGTCACTGTGAAACTTACAAAAACTACATCTTATGGAAGCGTCAGTTTGAAGTGGGCTCTTAGGGTTTGTCACCAGTTCAACTCCTGCTCCAGTTCTCACTCTCCCCATACCGGGCATTAACAGATCTACTACTCATGTACCAAATCCGGATTTTGCTCTATGGATTCAGACACAACTTGTCGGAACATTCTTGAGATTTTCAAATTTAGAACAAGTAAAGGTTGAAACTTTCCGAGTGAGAGAGAAGAAGAAGAAGAAATGGGTCATTACACAGCAGTGTGGGATGATAAAGCAGCTACTGAGATTACCAAAGAACCTCTAAAGACATATTTATATCAGTCTAGAAACCCTAACACATGAACTATTGAGACTTCTTAATGGATCATAAGTGGGCCTTCAGTGTGGACTTCAATAGGTAGGTCGTATGTATACGACAAACGCAAGATCACTGGACGGTGTATAATGTACGTGAAATCTTTAAAGTGGTACATTTCAGACTAAATATTTTCATAGAATTTGATAAACTGAACTTCCCCTTAAAGTCTTGTTGAAGAACTGATTCGACTGAATGGTGTTTTATCTGGTTCAACTCTCAGTAAAGGTGAACATGATGTTATCGATTAGTTTAGTTTGTGTCAGAGGCTAAAGAAGAAGACTCCAGTTCAGAGGGAGGGTTTCTTAGAAGAAAGACATTTTAACAAATCCTTTTTAGGGATGGAGTTATAAAGTATATTTAAAGTTATGCAGGTCTATATATATTGAGCCAAGTAATATACACATTTGGATGTCTGAACCGAAATTTATTCCTCAAGATTTTCACTAACCCTAGCTAATCTTTCAGTGAGAACTTAGAAGTTCAAGATATATTACTATTAAAATCCTAAATTTGACATGACCAGTCGAAAGAAACTCCAAGTATGAGAGAGAGTCACTCATGCTTCAAGAAGCGACTGTAGAAACACGATCTTAAATGAAGTGTACTGATAGTGCTAGAAACAACATAAATCAATTTGTACTCCTTTCGTTCCACAAAGTTTTGATGTTTGAAATTATAAAATGTTTTGATAATTTTAAAATATTTTAATTTTATTGAAAATTGGTCAATCAATTACATTTTACTATATTATTTATGATTGGTTAACTTATGTTTAATTTATATTATTTAATAATACCATTTTTTAAAAAGTAAGTTTCTTAATTCATGTGCATTCAAGCAAAACATCTTATATTAAGGAACGAAATGAGTATGTTTTAGCTGCTACGAGAGGCTAGATATGATTCTAAGCAAAAATTAATGAATCATTCCAACTTCCAAGTTATGGGTACAAGGGGTTGTTAGTTATGTAGAAGGGAGAGTCATTTCAATAAAGATTGCTTCCCTAAAAAAGGAAAATACACAAAGGGAATGACCAGAACAATCAACTGTTCTCCCAGAAAAAAAATATCAAGTTGCATGTGCATTAGAAGTATGAGGCTACCCAATGGATGGATTATAGATTGTACATACCTATTATTATCACATGACATGCATGAGGGACTGATTGAAAAAAAAAACAAAACATTAATTAAGTGACGTTTGATATAGATCATATATATAGAGTATTACACTACATAAGCTTAATAAGTTGGTTATGTTAAGCTTAACACACATGAAGGAAGAACGTAAATCATGAATGGTGTTAGGTTATGTTCACTATGATGTGCAAGTGAGCATAACTTCATAATTTTGTAACTCCTATCTTTTTCTTTAAAGGCGTTCATATTTATTTATTCTTTTGTTTTTTTCTTCAAATTATAAAATAGATAGAAAAATAAGTTTAATGAAAGATAAATAAATTGGGTTTAACTAAGAAACAAAATAACCCTAACTGGAATAAACTGTCTCGTTGGTGAAACAAGAGCACTACCAAAAACCGAAGAGAACCGCCGGAGCTTCCACCGGAGCTGTCACCACGACGACTAGACCTATTGCCCACAGCATATCTGCAGAACCCAAACCGAGAAGAGCATGTTGCTTCCGCGGGCGTAGACAAAACCTGACCTCAAACAAAGGAAATCAAATAGGAATGCGAGGACACCCTCGCCTCCACCACCACCTAAGCAAGACGACATAGCATCCAGACCGAGAGCAAGAAAAGAACGAGGAAATTGCAGGTTAGAAGAGCTCTACTACAGGAACAGAACAGTTTTCGCCATTGCAGAATCAATGTTTATATTAGTCTAGGCCACACACCACAACTGACTTGCCTCCACCGCCACTGACTCGCCTTTCTAAAAGCATGCCGCAAGGAGAGAGGAACTGTTGGATCAAATAAATAGCCCAATGGCTTTTATTTAAAATGTGAATATAAAATGACTTAAATCAAGTCATTTAGTGTATTTGAAATGTCCCACATCGGGGGAAGAAGAGAAGAGAAGAGTTGTTTATATATGTGTTAATGACGTGAGGGTGTAAACGGTTTGGAGAGAGAGAGAAAGGCTCTCCACGCGTGCCGCCGCAGTCTGGCCGGCTCGGGCGTGGGCTTGGGTCTTGGGTGAGGGTCTGGTCCAATAAGATTCTTTTTGGACAAAGTTAAGCTCAACGTTTTGCCATTCAATTTGGGAAAAAACAGCATGCAATTTTATTTAAAACGACAAGTAGATCAACATTTTTTATATCGTAAACCAACAGCAAAAAGTCCCAAAGTGTAAGTCTATAGTTTCGAGAGTGTTTCGTAGATCAATAGTTCGTAGAGGTTCTTCACGAATGCCGCGTGATAACCTATCATGGTTTTATCCTTGGACTACAATTCGTACAGATCCGTCGCACTAACGGAGCGAATATTAAGAGTTAAAGAAAGAGATTCGTCTCGACTCCATGGTTTCATTTTCGTTACGGTTTTGAATCGTCAATATATTTTCCTTAACATCGTTTATATTATATCGTTTCTTTCTATCCGGTTTTCCGGCTTCTTTAATCTTGACTCTTATTTCACTTTCTATCTAAAGCTTTCTATCGGGTTGAAAAACGATTTACAAAACGGTTTATTCAAGGATTATAAACGATAGTTCGAACGATGTTTGCGATTTGCTTTTAGCACTTCCGCGAAACGTTTCTTACTTACCTCATAGCAATTCGCGTTTTGCTTCCTAGCACTACCGCGGATCGTTTCTTCTTATCTTATAACGGTTTGCGTTTTTGCTGTATAGCACTACCGAAAAACGTTAAATGATATACGTTTCTTACTTATCTCATAACGATGTTTGCGATTTGCTATATGTTTATCCGTGAAACATTTTTTACTTCTTCTCTAAACGGGTTTGCGATTTGCTTATAGCATCTTCTGTGAAACGTTTTAGATACATTATTAATCAAAACGTTCTATACATGAATCATTTCAATAATTGCTTTCTTAAACGAGTTTGTGAAATTCTCTAAGTCTATAAAAAATGGTTTCTGCGAACGCTTTTAAGCGAGTTTGCAAAACGTTTTCTCAAGACTTATATCGATATGATTTGGTTCAAACACCAAAAGTGAAAATGATTTTAGACTATTATTTTTTGCTTAAAAATAATATGTTATTTGCTGATTGGAGTACTAATTCGTCTTCATGTTTTTTCTACAGAAAAATGACGAACGATAACAACACCCCCATTGACACCACCAATGTCACTACAACTCCACTCAACGTTGCAGCCACTGATGGAACCGTGACAACCGCTGGAACCAACACAACGTTAACCGCTGCAGCAACAACAACAACTACCCTTCCAGTGGGTAATGCTGCTGATGAAACCACGTTCCGTAGCCTATTCGGTGCTGGTCTTTATCAGACGGGTTCAGTTTCAGGAACAGCAAGTGGTCTGGTAGGAACAGCAAGTGGTCTGGTGGCAATTCAAACTCCTCCGTCTGTACCTAGCGTGTTCACTCAAGGACTGATGCTAGACAAGTTTGATGGCAAAGGCTTCAAAACGTGGCAGAAGAAGATGATGTTCTTCCTGACAACAATGAAGCTGGACAAGTTCATCCAGGAGGACAAGCCCCTTCTTCCTTACGGGATTGATGATGTGCACAGTCTCGCAACTGTTGACATATGGGAGCATTTCGACTTCATCTGCAAAGGTTACATTTTCGGTCGCTTCATTGACCCATTGTACCGTGTCTACTGTGAGATCGATCTCCATGGCGAAAGAGCTATGGAGATCACTGGACAAGAAGTACATAGGTGAGGACGCTGACTGCCAGACGTATGTGGTCTCAAAATTCCACGACTTCAAAATGGTGGATTCAAAACCCATCATGGATCAGGTGGAAGCGTTTCAGCTCATTTTCCATGAATTCGCTGCTGAAGGAATGTCCATCTGTAAGACAATCACAACTCTCAGCTTCATTGAAAAACTCCCTCCCAGCTATGCGGATTTCAAGAATTACTTGAAGCACAAGAAGAAGAAGATGGGGCTCGAGGAGCTCATCATGAGGCTTCAGATGGAATCCAGAAACCGAACTGCTGACAAGGTCACTGCACTACAGGAAATGTAAGTATTAATAGCATAATATGATAGCGTTTTTTTTCGATTTTGCTATGGTTGACATACCTCTTACTTTTAGATAGCGTTTGCGAAATTTCAAACGCTATGCAAAACTAAAGCGGAAAAATAATTAATTTTCCCTCTCACACTTGTTTCACTTTCTCTCTCACTCCATTTTATTCGCCTCCAAAAATTATAAACCCTAAAATCAAAATTTTAAGCACAACCTCTAAACTCTAAACAAAAAATTTAAACTCTAATATTTTAATATGAAATTTCAAATTTAACTTCAAATCTTAAATATAAACTCAAAAAATAATATTTTTTAGAAATTAGACTCAAATCTTTAATCAATATCTCAAACCTTTAACTTTCAAATCCTCTACTCAAACATTTATTCTAAACTCCAAACTTGAGAACTAATTTTAAATTAATCATATATCCTAAATTATAACTAAAAATAGTAAAATGTTACTCTTTTTTATTAGTTCTAAGAATAATCATATACCGTAAGCTCTAATTATAAATCTTATTTTCTATGCATACACTACAAAAAAAAAGGAGATATTGTTACAATTTTCTGGTTAAATTAATTTTCTTTTCTTTTTTTCGATAACTCGGAACGGAGAAGAAATGAAGAAGAAGCAATCGAAATCTGGACCTTCTGTACCAGAGACTAATAGAGGAAGAGATCGAGTTTCCTTTATGATTTCTTCTTCGATTGGCATGAAGCAGCTTCAGTGTCGGAGATCAAAATCATGCAAGTCCGAATTCAAGCGCTTCAGTGTCGGAGATCAAAATCATGCAATTCCGAATCCAAGCTCTTCGCAGTCGGAGATCAAACCATGAAATTTAGAAGCCAAAAACTTCACTGTGGGACTCTTCGTTTAGGCTCAAGTTAGTGTGCATCTCTGTTTTGTTCTGGCTTCATCTGTGGGAATCAATTCTGAAACAACTACGAGTCTTAAAAAGCTCATCTTTTTTTTACAGATCAGGCGTTCTCCTGTGGAGAAACCGGTATTCTTTAGTGAGGAAGGAGCGGCCAAGGCAGAGGAGCTGAGACGGAACAAGAAGAAATGAAGAAGCAATCCAAATCTCGACCAAAACAGAGACTCATAGAGGAAGAGATCTAGTTTTATTCTTGATTTCTTCTTTGATTGGCATTCGTCAGCTTCAGTCTTCTTTGATTGGGATTGCTCTGGTGGCTTGTTGGGGGTGGATTTACATCCTCCCTCAAGGTCCATTATGACAATGAATTAGGCCCACTTTGTTAGGAAACCCTAGATATATTTGTTCTATAAATAAAGAGCTACCTCCTTATTAGAAAGGACTCTTTTTTCCATCTAGATCTAGAACACATCCTATAAAGATTTTATACATTCTTTGATTCACTTTACACTAGAAATCATTCTTGTAATGCAATCTTTGATCAATAAAGTCTTTGGATGTTCTTTTTCTCATATTGATTCTATGAAGATTTTTCCTAAACCTCAAGAATCAAATACTTATCCTTAGATTCTTTATTGTATGATTCCAACAAACATCACCAGCAAATACACGTCATGGATAGCTCTCTCGCAGTTACTCGGCACGGATCGCTCTCTTGCGGTTACTCGTCACAGATCGCTCTCTTGCGGTTACTCGTCACGGATCACTCTCTCGCAGTTACTCGGCTCAGATCGCTCTCTCGCAGTCACTCGGATTGCGAGCAAGTCTCGAGCATGACGTGATACCGCGAAGACACGTCCACCCGTGCGATTTGATTGTGATGGTTCGCTCATGGCGGTACGTTCATGATGATGTCTATGGCGACTTGTCTTTGGCAGTTTGTCAATTGACGCTTCATCCATGGCAACTTGCTCCGGTGGTTCAGAACACTGTCCTCACAGATCTTTCGCATAACCATCCCGGAGTAAGAAGTCTGATCGGAATCAGAAGTATGTCGATGACAGCTCGCCCGAGATGGTCCGTCTATGACACTTCATCTATGGCAACCTAACCATGACGACCCGTTCATGACAATCGTCTACGACATGGGTATGTGCCTAGTTCATTGTCTCATAAACCCTATTCGTAAAATTTGCAGAGATCGGTTTCATCTCTCTCTACGAACTTGGGGGCTTACTGTTGGGGTTGGATTTACATTCTCCCTCAAGGCCCATTATGACAATGAATTAGGTCCACTTTGTTAGGAAACCCTAGATATCTTTCTTCTATAAATAAGGAGCTACCTCCTTATTAGAAATGACTCTTTTTTCCATCTAGATCTAGAACACATCCTATAAAGATTTTTATTCTTTGATTCACTTTTCACTAGAAATCATTTTTGTAATGCAATCTTTGATCAATAAAGTTTTTGGATGTTCTTTTTCTCATATTGATTCTATGAAGATTTCTCCTAAACCTCAAGAATCTAATACTTATCCTTAGATTCTTTATTGTATGATTCCAACAAACATCACCAGCAAATACACGTCATGGATAGCTCTCTCGCAGTTACTCGGCACGGATCACTCTCTTGCGGTTACTCGTCACGGATCTCTCTCTTGCGGTTACTCGTCACGGATCGCTCTCTCGCAGTTACTCGGCTTGGATCGCTCTTTCACAGTCACTCGGATTGCTCGCAAGTCTCGAGCATGAGGTGATACCGCGAAGACACGTCCACCCGTGGTGATTTGATTGTGATGGTTCGCTCATGGCGGTACGTTCATGATGATGTCTATGGCGACTTGTCTTTGGCAGTTTGTCGATTGACGCTTCATCCATGGCAACTTGCTCCGGTGGTTCAGAACACTGTCCTCACAGATCGTTCGCGCAACCATCCCGGAGTAAGAAGTGTGATCGGAATCAGAAGTATGTCGATGACAGCTCGCCCGAGACGGTCCGTCTATGGCACTTTCATCTATGGCAACCTAACCATGACGACCCGGTCATGACAATCGTCTACGACATGGGTATGTGCCTAGTTCATTGTCTCATAAACCGTATTCGTAAAATTCGCAGAGATCGGTTTCATCTCTCTCTACGAACTTGGGGGGCTTACTGTTGGGAGTGGATTTACATCCCCCCTCAAGGCCCATTATGACAATGAATTAGGCCCACTTTGTTAGGAAACCCTAGATATCTTTCTTCTATAAATAAGGAGCTACCTCCTTATTAGAAATGGTTTTTTTTCCATCTAGATCTAGAACACATCCTATAAAGATTTTATACATTCTTTGATTCACTTTACACTAGAAATCATTCTTGTAATGCAATCTTTGATCAATAAAGTCTCTGGATCTTCTTTTTCTCATATTGATTCTATGAAGATTTCTCCTAAACCTCAAGAATCTAATACTTATCCTTAGATTCGTTATTATATAATTCCAACAAACATCACCAGCAAATACACCATTTTTGGGTCAAACAGTTGGCGCTAGAAGGAGAGGGGAACAAGGATACATATCTTCAAAGCATATCAAACTTGGGAGAATCCAAATCTCTCTCGCGGTTACTCGTTACTCGGCGTTGATCGCTTTCTCGCATTCACTCGGATAGCTCTCTCGCAGTTATTCGGTGCAGATCGTTCTCTCGCAGTCGCTCGGATCGATCTCTCGCGGTTACTCGTCATGGATAGCCAATGATAACAATGATCCATTGTGTGGTTGTCGGAATGTGCTGTCGGAAACTGGTTCTGTTCTTAGTAGTGTGTGTGTTGTGTGACGTTGAGAAGACAAAGTTTGCAGTTTGATCCATTGTGTCTCTTTGTTACATCTGAAATCTTCGTTGTCGGAAATTGGTTTTGTTCTTAGTTAGTAGTGTGTGTGTTGTGCTATGTTGAGAAGACAAAGTTTGCAGTTTGGTCCATTGTTCTCTTCATTGCATCTGAAACTGGTTATGTTCTTAGTTTGTTGTGTGTGTGATGTGTTATGCTGAGAAGACAAAGTATGCAGTTTGGTCCAGTGTGGTCTTTCTTCATCAATCTCGAACCGGATAGGTCTTTCATAACCAGTCTTGCTTATCTCTCTTTATGTTTTGTGATCTTTTTTGACAGTGTGCTGGAAACTCTAGTGGTCTGTTCTTGACTGCAACAGCTCAAAATTTACTGTGGGTGTTCCTTGGCATGATTTTATGAGCTGTGAAGAGTTTCAGATTCTTCTGGTTGATGAAAGATATCCAGATTATATCACATTCCATCGCTTGGCTAGGTATAAGAAGTGGAGACTGTGTCGGCAATGCATTTAATGATCGAGCTTGCTCAAGGCTGCAACCACATGACTTGCCGTTAAGACATACATCCATAGAAACGTTTCATATTTATGTATTGTTTGGCTTTGTTCTTACATTCTGTATTATTGTAGAATCGCATTGTATGGTGCCTTTGTGAGATTTAGTTCAACATGGCTTCTTTGCCTTTGATTGTTCTACTTGGTGTTTCCCTTTTTTTCAGGGAACGAAAGTTATAGAGAAAACAAGCTTTACAAGTCTCCCACAAATCTTGCTACTCCTGCTCGTATTCCTGGTGGTGCTTACCGTGGAGCTGCTGATATGATGATTTGCATCTTTTCATGCATGGACACCGTTGGCGGTGTAAGATTGCCTTCCAGATACTGTGGGGTTCTTGGATTCAAATCTTCCCATGGGACTATTTCAAACAAAGGAATCATGCCAGTATCTTATAGTCTCGACTCTTGACTCTGTTAGTATAGATACATATACGTGTGTGAACTGAAAACCAGTAAAGAGGCAAGGAAAAATGGTTTTAAAGGATTCCATTTCTGCAACACAATCTCGACTCCAACTGCTTAGACATATTGTATTTTGTTGATATTGATAGAAAATGTTAACCTTGATTATACCCTAAACCATAAACTTTTAATATTTCTATCATAAAATGCAAAGATAGTGTGATTCACAGCATGTTCCCTCTTTACGCTCTTGCATCATCCACTACTTGACTAAGGCATTATGTACTAATTTAGAGGTTGTGTTTAAAGTTTAAGGTTTAAACCATAACCTCTAAACCTAAACTTTAAAACTTCAATCCTTTCATAATATAACTTCAGTCTTAAACTTAAAATCAAAATTTAATAGTTTTTTAAATATATTCTCAAATTTAAAATCTAAACTTCAAACACTAAATCTTAAACCTACAGCCTAAATCTACTACACTAAACACCAAAATTAAACCTTGCATCCAAAGTCATTATTCTAAACTTTTAAAATTTATAGTATAAATTTTAAACTTAAACTTCATGTACATTTTAAAACTCAAACTATATAGTTAATTATAAATCTTAACCCTAAACCCTAAACCCTAAACCACATACATCATATTAACCTATATCATAAAACATTATATCTTAATTTTTAATATTTTAGCCAGTCACACAACTTCAAAATTTAAATACAAAATTCAAATTTTTAATTTTTAATTATGATATAAAATTATTTAACGTTTCAATAATCTTATAATAATTAGAAATTAAAAAGACTATCTGTATTGTTTTTTTAGCCATTGATTGATTTAAATCAAAGACCCAAAATCAATCTTCTATTTATCTGCACCTTTTTTTCTATTGGCTAGGCTTGGATCAGTATTTGCACCGTTGGATGATATTGAATCTAACGCATGAGATTCATTGTTCCTTTTTTTTAATTATTTTCTGATGTGTTTTTTTTGAGCCATTGATTGATTTAAATCAAATGCCCAAAATCAATCTTTTATCTATCTGCACCCATTTTTTTTCTATTGGTCAGGCTTGGATCAGTATTTTCACCGTTGGATGATATTGAATGTAACGCTTGAGATTCATTGTTCCTATTATTTTCTGAGATCTGAAAGATATCGTGTTTGAGAAGAGGGAGAGAGAAGCGATAAGGAAACGACGCATATCATCTTCTATCGATGATCTGGCCGACTCCTTTTGGCCAGCCCCTGCTCTGGTTCCGATTCAAACTATGGTGACAAGGCGGAGCAGTGTCGGTGGCGGCGGCAACGAATCCCGATTCAAACTATGGTGGATGACGCAGTGAATCCCGATTCAAACTCTGGTTCCTTTTTCATACCATCAGACTCCATTCCCGAAGCTCCTTCACTCTTCTCTCTTTCTCTCGGAGAGAGTAAACCTGCCGAGTTTCTCGCCGACGTCTTGGTGGTCACTGAGTGAGGTAGAGTTCTACTGTCGCATTGTACTATGTATTGCTTTGAGTTCTTGATTTGAGGGATTATAAGACATAGCTACTTGTGAGAATGTTGATGGCTCTCTATTTTTTGAATGGAGTTGCTGATTTCAATACAAATTAAATTTTTCAGATTGTGGAGAAGATGATTGAAATGATCGACTCTGGTTGTGATTAATGGTTGCTCTGATCTTTCATCTTTTTTTCTTCAGTATGACCAGTCTTGCCCTGTTATGGAATTATTGACAAGTTCTTGGGAGTTTCTACTCAGCCGGGTATGTTGTTAAACTTTTTTGATGATTTACTTATAATCTTCGACTTTGGAGTGTTAATATCCAAGTTCTATTGCTTGTATATAGGTTGGTCATAATTTAATGGTTTATCTACTACAGCACACATCGATATTCTTACCGTTTCTAGGAAAGCAACACCAGCAAGTGTGGACCTCCTCTATGTATCGTGCTAAACGGTAAGTCCCGAGCCGAGCTTCTTCAGACCTTGTCTGATGCTAATGCTGAACTTTCAGAAAGAGAGGTACACAAACTTTAGCTGTGACATCTCAGATGATGTATGAGAACAAAGGCTTAAGTGGGAGATGGCAGAGAAAGCTAGCAGTGGTGGTGTAGGCCTAATGGAAGAAAGTATGCTGCTCTCTCTAGTGCTTTGGGTACTTTACCTTGGGAAAAACCTCAATCTTCTGAATTTGAGCAATTGGCTAGGTACATTGTTTACTTTCTCCTTGTTTGCTATTGAATTTTCAGAGTATTGACTCATGAATGTTGGTGTGTTGGGCTTAAATTAATCTTATAGGGAAAGTGAATGTGCGGCATGGACACTTGCCAATGGCTATGCACTTAACCACATCACTATCTCTGTCCATCGGCTTAAATCTCATCCAAACAAGAAGAAGAAGAAGAGAAGAAAGAGACAGGAAGAAGGAGACGACGGAACTGCGATGGGAGGGAGATCGCAGCTTAGAGCTTTAAGTTTTGGTTTATTAGGCTTGGTTCAATTTTTTTTGGTTTATTTAGGTTTGGTTAATTAGGTTTTGGTTAATGTATAAACTGATTTAATTTGTAAACAAAATTTAATTAATAAAATAAAATAAAATTTTTTATTATTGTTTTTAATCATTTAAATATTTTTTTAGTTTTTATAATATGATTAATTGTTTTTATTACAAAAATTCAAAATAAATATTACATTTTAAAAATAAAACCAATTCATTATTATAAATATTAACAATTGCATAGAAATTAATGCTATTGTTGTTTATTTAACTAAAGCATACGACATATCCGCTATCAAAAGTGTCAGACCTATTATAACGGGCGCTGTCAGAGCGTTTTAGGAAGCGCTATTATATCGAACTCATAGCGTTTTTCGTCCGCTATTACTACTCATATTTCTTGTAGTGCTGCTAAGGAACATAGTGTCAACATGGCTGAGCACAAAGGCAAAGGAAAGACACACGCCCATTCTCCTGCCAAGCTTTCCAAAACTGGTGCAGCCCTGAAGGCTTCTTGAAAAAACTTCAAGAACAAAGGCATTGAAATCAATGCGAATGTGGAGAAGTTCAAGGGGAAATGTCACTACTGCCACAAAGTGGGACACAAGACTGCTGAGAGTCACAACAAGATCAGAGATGAGAAACATCAAGCGAATCTCACTGAAGAGGATCTCGTTGCACTGGTGACTGAGGCCAACATGGTTGAAGGCAGAAACCCCAAGGAATGGTGGTATGACACAGGAGCGACCACCCACATTTTCACTGATAGGGCGATGTTCAACACTTATCAGAAAAGGAAGACTCATGAGAAGTTGTTCATGGGAAACACTGCAGTCTCCAAGATTGAAGGCCGCGAGAATGTGGTTTTGAAGATGACATCTGGACGTGAAGTCACTCTGACAAATGTGAAGCATGTGCCTGACATGAGGAAGAACTTGGTCTCGGGAACCTTTCTCAACAAGAATGGATTTGCCACAAGTCTTGAGGCGGACAAAGTCGTGATTAAGAAGAATGAGATGTACTTGGGAAAGGGTTATGTGAAGGATGGACTTGTCAAGATGAATGTAATGACAGTCCCTTCGAAAGTTGTAGCTCCAAATGTTTCAATGAATAAGAAGCCAACTGCTTATTTGGTTGAGTCTTTTAATATATGGCATGAAAGATTAGGCCAGTTAAACTACAAATCAATACAAAGATTAATGAATTTAAATCTAATTCCTAAATGCAAAATAAGTAAACAAAAATGTGAAGTATGCGTACATGCTAAGCCCACAAAAACTCCATCACCTCATGTTGAAAGAACAAACAAACCTCTAGATTTAATTCACACCGATTTATGTGATTTAAAATACATACAAACTAGAGGTGGGAAAAAGTATTTTGTGACCTTCATAGATGACTGCACAAAATATTGATTTGTATATTTATTACATAGCAAAGATGAAACCTTAGAAAAATTCAAAGAATTTAAACTCGACGTCGAAAATCAGCTTAAAACAACTATTAAAATAGTTAGAAGCGACATAGGAGACGAGTATGATGATCCATTTAATGCATTCTGTAAAGAACATGGAATAATCCATCAAACTACAGCTCCTTACTCACCAGAATCTAATAGAGTTGCTGAACGCAGAAATCGAACTCTAAAAGAAATGATGAATGCAATGTTCCAGGAATTTAGGTTACCCCAGAACATGTGGGGGGGGGGGAAGCATTGCTTACCACTAATTATATCCTCAACAAAATTCCACACAAAGTAACTGGAAAAACTCCATATGAATTATGGAAAGGTAATTTACCTTCGTATAAATACCTCAAAGTGTGGGGGTGCTTGGCAAAAGTTTCGGTACCGCCACCAAAGAAGGTCACTATTGGACCTAAAATAGTGGATTGCATCTTCATCGGATAAGCACATAACTGTAGTGCTTATCGATTTATGGTACATAAATCTAAAATAGCAGACATTCATGTAAATACAGTCATGGAATCAAGAAATGCATCTTTCTTCGAAAATATTTTTCCGTACAAGGAAAAACAAGGTTCAAAACGAACTCGAAAAGAAAAAGACAACGACAAGGACTCAGAAAATAAGACAAACGTCAATATTTCTGTAAATGATATTTCAGAAAATGAAGAAAAAGATGAACCTCGAAGAAGCAAAATAGCTAGAAAGGAAAAATCTTTTGGTGAAGATTTCTTAATGGCATTTTTAGTAGAAAATGTTCCAAAAATTTTGGCAGAATTCATGGCTTCACCAGAAGCTCCGTTTTGGAACGAAGTTGTCATAAGTGAATTAGATTGTATCATGTAAAATTATACATGGTACATAACAAATTTACCACCTGGCTGCAAAGCATTAGGAAATAGATGGATAATGACACAAAAACCTGATGGAAAATACAAATCTAGGCTTGTAGTTCAAGTATTCCGAGAAAAGAAAGGCTTTGACTATTTTGATACATATTCTCCAGTAACGAGAATAACAACAATAAGACTGGCGATAGCAATCGCAGCCTTAAGAGACCTAGAAATCCATCAAATGGATGTAAAAACCGCTTTTCTAAACGGTGACCTAGAAGAAGAAATTTACATGAAACAACCTGAAGGTTTTGTCATTCCTGGACAGGAAGACAAAGTATACCGACTTGTAAAGTCACTTTATGGGCTTACCCAAGATCCTAAACAATGGCACGAAAAAATTGACAATACAATGATGTCAAATGGTTTTAAAATAAATGAATGTAACAAATGCATATACTACAAAACAACCAAAAATGCGTATGTTTTACTATGTATATATGTAGATGATATGCTCATTATTGGAAGCAATAAAGACATTATCAATCAAACAAAAAACATGTTCAAAGGGACATTTGAGATGAAAGACTTGGGATTAGCAGATGTAATTCTCGGGGTTAAAGTCACAAGAAATTCAAACGGAATTACCTTAACCCAATCTCATTATGCTCAAACAATATTAGAGAGATTTAAAAATTACTCTAAAAGTACGGCAAAAACTCCGTTAGATCCCCAAATGCACTTGACAAAGAATTCAGGTGAAGCGGTTTCACAAAACGAGTATGCACGTGTGATCGGAAGTCTCATGTACTTGACTAATTGTACGAGACAAGATCTAGCGCATGCAGTAAACGTACTTAGTTGATATACAAGTAATCCAGGTCATACACACTGGAAAGCTATAACGCGAGTACTTATTTACTTGCGCTACACCAAAGATTTTGGGCTTCACTATGGTAAAGAACCAACAGTTTTAGAAGGATACAGTGATGCTAACTGGATATCAGATTCTAAAAACTCAAAATCCACAAGTGGATATGTCTTTACACTAGGAGGAGCAACAATATCATGGAAATCTACCAAACAAACAGTCCTAGCCAGATCCACCATGGAATCTGAGTTCATAGCCTTAGACAAAGCAGCAGAAGAAGGTGAATGGCTTAGGAATTTTTTGAAAGATATTCCTATGTGGAGAAACCTGTGCCAGCTATACGTATACATTGTGATAGTCAATCAGCTATAGCTCGGGCTCAGAGTAATCTTTACAATGGTAAATCTCGTCACATCAGAAGACGACATAAAACCATTAAACAATTTATCTCAACTGGTGTAATCACAATAGACTACATCAAATCGGCTGACAACCTAGCGGATCCATTTACTAAAGGTTTGCCACGAGATGTTGTTGCTAAATCATCAAAAGGAATGAGTTTAAAGCCCATAACGAATGAGGATGCTTGATTGCAACCCTACCTATCATGACTGGAGATCCCAAGACGTAGGTTCAAAGGGAAAACAAAATCAAACAGAATCTAACCAAAGCACTTGAGATAAAAGTAGTCTTTTCCCAGCTCTTAAGATGATAAAAGTGCTAACAAATGCGAGAAGGATAAGCATAGGCTTTTAATGATTTCATATCTTCTAAAGCGGAGTATTACTCAATACTTTTCATGGTCAAACACCTAATGAATGTGAAATGGGGCCGTTTCTAGGATAATGAAGGCAAGGCTATATTCTCTAAGTTCACTCATGAAAACCATGAATAGTTCAGGGCCACAATGAACACAATAGAGAACTAAGTTCTACGAGAAAATGAAGCTGCGTTATGCTTGTTGTCTCGGTCTACATAAAACACTGGTTGGTTCAAGACATCATGTTCACCTTCTGGTAAAGTAAACCCGACATATATTAACTATGAGTGGTTCAAGGCTTAAAAATGCCACCAACTCAAACGCAGTGAATTTTTCGCAAACACTCTCTATAAGTCTCTCTAGTCTAGTCAGGATTAGAATAAGTATAGTTCTTAGAACATATCGAGTCTACATTTAGTCTGCATATGTTTAGAGTCATTTATATTCATGTGGGGGATTGTTGGATCAAATAAATAGCCCAATGGCTTTTATTTAAAATGTGAATATAAAATGACTTGGGCTAAATGTTATTAAGCCCAAAAATCAAGTCATTTAGTGTATTTGAAATGTCCCACATCGGGGAAAAAGAGAAGAGAAGAGTTGTTTATATATGTGTTAATGACATGAGGGTGTAAACGGCTTGGAGAGAGAGAGAGAGAAAGGCTCTCCACGCGCTTGTCGCCGCTGCCGTCCGGCCGGCTCGGCTCGGCGTGGGCGTGGGCGTGGGCGTGGGCGTGGGCTAGAGTTTGGGCTTGGGCTTGGATCTTGGTGGAGGGCCTCCGGCCCAATAAGATTCTTTTTGGACCAAGTTAAGCTCAACGACTTGCCATTCAATTCGGGAAAAAACAGCATGCAATTTTATTTAAAACGACAAGTAGTTTGTCTAGAAAATAAAAACGTCATGCATTTTATCCTCTCGAAATTGTTAAACGAGATAAGAGATAAGAAAGAGAGAGTCTTGGGGAATAAGTTTCGTAACTCAACTTCCCACGATCTCCGCGAAATTCTCGTCCACATGCAACAGCTGTTGCGGGAAGTGAGCCTTCTCCGTCTCTTTAAATATCGCCTCTCCTCTTCATTCATTTCTCAACATTTTTTATATCGTGAACCAACAGCAAAAAATCCCAAAGCGTAAGTCTATCGTTTCGAGAGTGTTTCGTAGATCAATAGTTCATAGAGGTTCTTTACGAGTGCTGCATGATAACCTATCATGGTTTTATCCTGGGACTCATATTCGTACAGATCTGTCGCACTAACGGAGCGAATATTAAGAGTTAAGGAAAGAGATTTGTCTCGACTCCATGGTTTCATTTTCGCTATGGTTTTGAATCGTTTATATATTTTTCCTAACATCGTTTATATTATATCGGATCCGGTTTTCCGGCTTCTACAGGAACCACCCAATAGTTCTGTGACGGAACGAGCCCCACCCCCACGTCTAACTCGCTCACCGAAAGACCCCCACCACCACACCGTTTCAGAATAGAAGCTAACAATCCACTGTGGATCCACTTAAAAAGAACCGAGGTTAAGTTTAAGGACACAGACCCAAATCCGGTTCTCATAGATCTGAGCCAAGGAGCTAGAAACCAAATGGACCACATGAGACCAACAATGCGCCTCTGATGCTTCAAAAACCACCACCAAATACCGGAAAAATGAAACTTAAAAGAAAGAGAAAAGAAAGGAGAAGAGGGCTTTCCCTCACGACAAGGGCATAACGCCGCAGAAGCGGTGAAAACAATAAAAATTTGTCGGCAAGAAAAAACAGAGAGTTTAAAGTAAAAAAGAAAGGTCCAGCGTTTTTAATGGGTTTAAAAAAAATGTCCATTTATACCCATTTAGTTAAATGGGTTTTAAATGAGTAATTTTGTTTAGAATCATTTATTAAATGAGTTCTACTTAAAATTAGTGGAGATCCTATTAACCCATTTAACTTAATTTTTACGGTTTTGGCGGAAAAACTCAAATTTACGGTTTTGGCGGAAAAACTCGGTTTTACAGTTTTGGCGGGAAAATTCGATTTTACGGTTTTGGCGGAAATATCTGATTTTGCGTTTTGGCGGGAAAACTCGGTTTTACGGTTTTGGCGAAAAAACTCGGTTTTACGGTTTTGACAGGAAAACTCGGGTTTTACGGTTTTGGCGGGAAAACTCGATTTTTCGGTTTTGGCGGAAAAATCTGATTTTGCGGTTTTAGCGGGAAAACTCGATTTTGCGGTTTTAGCGGGAAAACTCGATTTTACGGTTTTGGCTGCAAAATCTGATTCTGCGTTTTGGCGGGAAAACTCGGTTCTATGGTTTTGGCGGGAAAACTCGGTTTTACAATTTTGGTGGAAAAACTCAATTTTTACGGTTTTGGCGGTAAAACTCGGTTTTACGGTTTTGGCGGGAAAATCTGATTTTGCGGTTTTAGCGGAAAACTCGATTTTACGGTTTTGGCGGGAAAATATGATTTTGCGTTTTGGCGGGAAAACTCGGTTCTACAGTTTTGGCGGAAAACTCGGTTTTACGGTTTTGGGGGAAAAACTCAATTTTTACGGTTTTGGCGGGAAACTCTGTTTTACGGTTTTGGTGGGAAAACTTTGTTTTACGGTTTTGGCGAGAAAATCTGATTTTGCGGTTTTAGCGGGAAAACTCGATTTTACGGTTTTGGCAGGAAAACCTGATTTGCGTTTTGGCGGGAGAACTCGTTTCTACGGTTTTGCCGGAAAACTCGGTTTTACGGTTTTGGAGGAAAAACTCAATTTTTACAGTTTTGGCGGGAAACTCGGTTTTACGAACTTGGTTTTACGGTTTTGGCGGGAAAACTTGATTTTGCAGTTTTAGCGGAAAAACTTAATTTTGCGGTTTTAGAAGAAAACTCGATTCCACTATTTTACTAGAACAATTTGATTTGCGTTTATATAATAAAAATCAGTTACAATTTTTTATTTGTTTCATTTAATTTTTGTTAAAAAACCATAAAGTTAAAACAATTAAAAATTAAATCTTCAATAGTTTAAATGGGTATAAATGAGTCTAAATGTGTTAGTACAAAATTTATGGATCTAAATGGGTACTCCTAATAGATCTATTTTTAAATGGGTCTAAACAGGTATGAGTTTTAAATGGGGTGGGTCTTAAACGGAGTGGATCTTAAACGGGGTGGGTTTAAATGGGGTGGGTGTTAGAGCATGTGCAACAAGGAATCCATAGCTCGAATCCATAAAAAAGAAATATTAAAATATTGGTGTGGGGCACAAATTTTGTAAGGATCAATCCGAAAATTCCTAACATAAGGATTGATCCTAGGTGCTTTTCGTTACTGTGTCGTGGGCCCCACGATACGTGGCGGCCCACGATTGATCCGTTTTTAATTTTTTTTTTTAATTAAACGAAAAAGAAAAAAAAACTAATAAAATAAATAAAATTTAACATTGGAAATCGAGCTCTCCGGGTCCACCATTGCTGGTGCCCTTACCATTTTAACATCCCTAAGCGTATCATATGATTGTTTTACTTGGCATCATTGCAAGAAGTGTAGATGTTGGCTTAAAAGTTGGTTTGTGTCCATAATTTGACAATATAGTGAACCAATAATTTTTTTTTATAATAATTATATTTCATTATTTTCGCTTAAAAATGAGATCAGAAACCATTTACAAATTCAGGTGAACCGGAATAAAACGACAGCTCTAAGTTACATGAGAGATATGAAACACAACAAACCAAGCAAAGATAGAAAACCAGAAAAGCTAGCGTGGTAAAGAAGACAGGGGGAGCTAGTACGTTTCAGACTAAAGATTTGATACATTGATACATTGATACATTGAACCTAGTCTCCAAGTCGTTTCATGCTTCTTCTTTGTATTGGTGGATATTATAGATTTTGACAATGTGTGATTTGTTATATATGACTCGTCCAGATCATTTTTATGATTTTTATACAAAATTTATATTTTTAATCGTCGGATGTCAAATGCATTCTCCAAAATAAAATACAAATAAAAATAATTAATATTTAGTTTTTAAATTTAATAACCAGATAGTTAATTTATCTAAATGTTGTTAAACTTTTAAAGATAGAAATATTTAGTTTTTAAATTTTTTTAAATTTAATAACCAGATGGTTAATTTATCTAAATGTTGTTAAACTTTTAAAGATAGAAATAATAATTAGTTAATTTACATATAAATTATATATATAGATACCAGATCAACGTATATATTTGTTTATCAAAATTGTAATGTTTGTGAGGAACTGACTGGTTCAAACGCAGCGGTTGCATTTGCGGTTGTGGGAGTTTGCGGATGCGGATGGTTGCAATTTATAGCGGTTTTAAGATATTTGTGCGACTAGTTATGCGGTTAGAAATTGGTGCGTTTGCGGGATACTTATGACTGGTTAACTACCAAATGCAACATTGGTTAAATAATAAATTTACAAAATTTACATTTTATATAATTATAAAAATATCAAAAATCATAATATTATAATAAATATAAAATTATATTTAGAAAGTTATAGTTTAAATTTTTTTAAAAGTATAGAAAATATTTTTTTTATTTTAGAATATTAATTAAAATATAATAGATTTATAATTCCAATCTAAAATTTTTATTGAATATTTTTATTTTTGTATATATATATATATTTTTTTTTAAATTATCTTTCCGCCACCGGCTGCAACCGCAAAAACTTGTTGGAACCAGCTTTTGAATTTATGAGGTTTAGAGCGGTTTGAAACAGTTTAAAGCGGTTTGAGTGATTGTTGCAAAACACCAACAACCGGTACCAATCGCAAAAACTGCGTTTGCGGGTGGTAACGGGGAAACCAGTCATACCCTTAATCAGATTTTAAATAATATTCCATCTGTTTCAAAATAATACATATTTTAGAATTTTTACATTTCTTAATAAAACATATTAAAATTTAGTTATAAATGCATAGTTTTTTGTTTTCTATATTTTTAAACCAATACGACTTTCAAAAATGCAATTAATGTTCTTGAACTTCACAATTTTTTTATTATTATTTAATAAAAATTTCATTGAAAATATAAAATATGCACTCCCTATGTTCCGGAAAGTAAGATTTTCTAGAGTATGCATGCTTATTACGAATTTAATAAATGGTTATAATTTAAATTTGCTTTTTACATTATTATACACTTTCCAATAAATTTCCACCAATGAAATGGAATCAATTCAAATATTCTCAATTAATGTTCCTCAAAAGTATAAAAAAATACTTTAATAATATAGAAAATCTATCTCTGTGAAACAAGAAAAAAAATCTAAAAAATCTTACTTTTGGAAACGGTTAGAAATATCTTTTTGAAACAATTTTTTTCTTAGAATATGCTTTTTTTTTAAAACTGATGGAGAATATAATATTAGTGTTTGAGTTAATCCGTAAAATTACGGATTTTGGATCATCTCGAAAAAAGACAACAGGACAAATCAAATTTTAAGATATTTTGCATACCCTAGTATGTTACTGATTCAAATCACGGACTGGTAATGAAGGCCCACCACCAAATTGTACTCTATGAAATCGTGACCAAGAACATATTGGGCCTTATGTTTATGTTACCTGCATGGTGTAATAGAAGAAGATTCGAAGATCCTTTTATAGTCAATGATGGCCATAGGGGTGGGCACTTTAACCGAAATCCGAAGTGGGACCCGAACCCGATCCGAAAAACCCGAACCGAAATCCGAACCGAAGTAGCAAAATATCCGAACGGGTATTAAATTAGGAGAGATTGGATATCTGAACCCGGACGGATAATATCCGAACCCGAATGGATATCCGAAGATAACCGAACATATGTATAATTAACCTTATATTTTTAATTTACATCTTTCATTTTATATAAAATATTTATATTGATACTACACATACTTTAAATTCATATGATATACATACAATTACGTAGAAGATGATTTGCTATGCACTTAAAATACATGTCAAACTTTTTATTTCAACAATTAACAAAAAGTTACATCCAAAATTTTAAAACAATAACCAAATTAATGTCTTTTTAGTTTGAAAATGTTATGTCCAAATCTATTAACAATTCAATCTATTAAAAATACAAAAAATAGTTAAGTGAAAGTTATATATTTAAATACAAGAAATTTGAAAAATGAAAATTTTAATTTTTTTTTCAAAATCTAAATATCCGAACCCGATCCGAAATAACCGAAACCGAACTAAAAATACCCGAACCCGACCCGAAGTACAGAAATACCCGAACGGGTTCTACACCTCTATACCAAAATACCCGAAAATCCGAAATATCCGACCCGAACCCGAACGGGTACCCGAATGTCCACCCCTAGATGGCCACACCAACTGTTGTAACGTGTAGTTCTTTTATAACTAGAAAGTTTGGAGTTGTTCAACATTTTCCACAAAACCCAATCCATTCTCATAATGCCTCTCTTCTTCTCCCTACGTTTTCTCTTCTTCTCCGCCATCATCGCCCTCCTCGCTTCCATCGTTCTCTACCGGTTCGACACGTTTGACCCAGCTCCTCTTCCTTCCGATGCATTAGTATACTCCACTGACTCTATCCCACCGCTTATCAACAACCAATTTCTAACCGGAGCTGAGTTTATCGGTGCTGGGCTTCTCAACAGCCCCGAGGATATCGCCTACCACAGAGACTCGGGATTCATTTATACTGGTTGTGTTGATGGATGGGTGAAACGAGTCAAGGCTTTCGAGTCAGCTAATGACTCTGTAGTAGAGGACTGGGTCAATACCGGCGGTAGACCACTCGGCCTCGCTTTTGGACTACACGGTGAAGTAATTGTAGCAGACGCATACAAGGTTTAGTTCTCGTGTTTATTTTTAATGTCGGAACAGGGTGAATTTAGACTATTTAATTAATAGGTACACTATTGATAAAATAAAAATAAAAATGCATATGAAAAGGATGGAACATGGGAAAATAATGGTGCACAAGCAGATTTTACCATATAACTAACAAAACTATGATGTTTTTTTTTTTGAACTTTGACTTAACAAAATTTTAATGTTTTTACATACATAATTTTGAATTTTAATATAAATTTGGGTGCACGTGCCCCACACCTTATAACCTGGCTTAGCCACTGTGTCTGAATGAGGTGATGAATTTTGTGCGTGCGTGTAGGGGCTGTTGAATATAAGCGATGACGGGAAGAAGACGGAGTTGTTGACAGATGAAGCGGAAGGAGTGAAGTTCAAGCTCACTGATGCAGTCGCCGTTAGAGATAACGGCGTTTTGTATTTCACAGATGCTTCTTACAAATACAACCTCCATCATTTTGCGTTTGATATATGGGAAGGCAGACCACATGGTCGACTCATGAGCTTTGACCCCATTACACGAACCACACGTGTCCTACTTAGAGACCGTTACTTCTCTAATGGTGTCTCTATGTCTCCTGACCAAACCCATCTCGTCTTCTGCGAAACCCCCTTGTCCTGTCTCTCTCTCTCTCTCTCTCAACTGTGTAATCTCCTCTCTGTGAAATAAATACTCATCTCAACTTGTGTTCTTGTTTTTCTCAGAAGAAGATGCAGCAAGTATTACATCAACGAGGAACGTGTGGAGGTGTTTATTCAAAGCTTACCAGGTTATCCAGATAACATCCGGTGCGATGGAGATGGACATTACTGGATTGCAATGCCTTCAGTACTATATACACAATTTGAAATTTTTAACTTTATGATTTGTTCAATCAAGATTTTTGCCTTCCTACAAGATTCAGCTTTGGTATCATCGTTTTTTTCCTAATTGTTTTGAAAATAAAAATCAGGGAGTAACAACTTTGTGGAAGCTCTCGTTTAGATACCCTTTCATAAGGAAACTCCAAGCCCTCGCGGCTAAGTACGGCTTCAACACCATGATTATGGAGAATGCTGGCGTTTTGCAGGTGGATCTGGATGGGAAGCCCATCGCGTTGTACCATGATCCTAAACACTCTCACGTAACCAGTGGAGTAAAGATTGGGAAATATCTCTATTGTGGGAGTCTTTTGGATTCACACATAGTCCGACTCGATCTCCTCAAATATCCTGCACAAAAGAGGCTTTGAACTCTTCCGCTTATTGTCATGTCACTGCCACGCAATGTATACCCATGGTCCATGACAAAGATGATGATATGATCTTTCTTTCTCGAATATTAGTAACGTGAAACAGTGATTCCAATAAAACTTTCAGTGTGTAGGACATAGTAATTCATATATAATGGTATGGACCAGGCTAGTATATTTGTAACATAAACCGATCCATTCAAAACCAGTTTGATGGAATAAGGCTAGTATAGTTGTAACATATATTACAAAAGGGTTTTCATGTTTTTAGTTGTTATTTGTGTGGGTAATTTGGTCTTCAAAATCATTCCGAAACTAGCCAAAGTACATATTCAGCTCAGTTCAGTTATCCGGTATTTCAGATGTTAAAATATGAAACAAAAAATATACTGAAACTTTGGGTATATTAGACCCGGTTCGGGAAATTTAGAAGAAAACCTCTGTTAAGTTCAGTTCGAAAACCTGGACCCGGTTTACATTTGCATACCTAGTGTAGATGATGACTTTATGGATCATGGATCTAGAACCGGTTCCATTTTTCACCGATTTCAAATCAATTGCTAGATTGGTGATTTTGTATAATTAATTAATTTATTGTTAGCAAGAGAGGAAGTGACTTGCTAATTTATAATTAATTAATTAATTTATTGGTTCAGGTGGCCCCTCTTGGCTTCAGACCTTGATCTCGCAGGAGTCAAGAGTTCGATACCTCTTAGTTTCTTTTGCTCTCTCCTTCTATGTTGAGGTGTTGCTGTAATACTACCTATCGGTAGGTGCTTTCCCTTTATTAGGCTTTTTGGGGTTTTATTTTGTCCCCTAGTTCACACTCTACGTACTTTTGTTGAGGCTTTGTCTTTGATTGGGTTTTAGAACATCATTATTGCAGGTTCCAAAAGAGTTTTTAAAAGTTTGGGTCCCACAAAAGTTGCAAAAGGCTTAAATGAAGAAACGATCGTGGTGGGTTTTGTCAACTGTTCGCGGGTCCCACCGATACGTGGCGGTCCGCGATTAGTTCATTTTTTAATTTTTTTTTAATCAGCCAAAACAAGAAAAAAAAACAAAATTTAGAAACCCAAAAAGTGGTTTCACCGATAATGATGCTCTTAAACCCTCAAATATGAATGAAACTTTCAGCGTTAAAAAAAAAAAGATAGAGGAAGTGACTGGACTAACTTTTCCTTTCAACTACCGATCCCATTCATTAACGAACATGATTTGTAAAATATAAAACCAATCAGGAAATGTTGGTTTAAAGGTTGGAGGTGTGATTTGGTAGTATTATATGCAGGAAGTGTTTCTTTTCATTACCTATTGAGTAATTTCGTTAGTCCACACACCATGCATATCCAAATAACATTAGAGAAAAATTGATTACTAGGAGAGAATTCTTTAGATGGTAAAAGCGTTTTAAAACAAAACTTGGTTTTTAAAAAGAATCAAACTTAAATACACTTAAACGGTATAAGAAAAGTGATTCATTTGCGTTTCGTAATCTAATTTCCTATCTTTCAACACTTGTGCACTGAAATGGTTTACAGTTGTTTCGTTAATAACAATTCTCGTGGCTGAGGAAGGTTCAATGGTTAACTATATCAAAACAGAGCCAGCTGTTGTAGACCCAGATCCTACTGAACACGTAACAAAAATAAACGGATTGGGCCTAATAGAAGATTAGTCAAAGCCCATTATATGAAAATGATTCAGAGAGTCTCCGACTCAACGGTTGACATCTGCATAGCATACCAAACATGGTCCAAAACGTGTACGTCTTTCATAACTAATATTTGGAGTTGTTCACCATCTTCCACAAACCCTTTCTCAATGCCTCTTCTCTTCTTCTCACGTCGTTTTCTCATCTTCTCCACCATCATCCCCTTCATAGCATCCATCGCTCTCTACCGTGTCGACACCTTCGACCCATCTCATCTTCCCGCCGATGCTCTTGTCTACTCTACTACTTCCATCCCTCCGCTTGTCAACGACCAACTTCTCACCGGCGCTGAGTTTATCGGCGTCGGTCTTCTCAATAAGCCCGAAGATATCGCCTACGACCGAGACTCAGGTCTTATCTATACTGGCTGTGTAGATGGATGGGTGAAACGTGTCAAGGTTATAGAGTCAGCTAATGACTCTGTCGTAGAGGACTGGGTCAATACTGGCGGTAGACCACTTGGCCTCGCTTTTGGACTACATGGAGAAGTCATTGTCGCAGACGCCTACAAGGTTTGGTGGTCGTGAATCTTTTTGGATCTCGAATGTTTTTGAGCATCTTCAGTTAGATATGAGGATGATGTATTTGTGTGTGTGTGTTAGGGGCTGTTGAACATAAGCGATGACGGTAGGAAGACGGAGTTGTTGACGGATGTGTGAAGATGAAGCAATAAGAAACAAGATGGTTGGTTAAGGTCTCAAGACAATGGAGATACCACTACAAGGGACAAGCATGCATGGTTGGTTAAGGTCTCAAGACAATGGAGATGCCACTACAAGGGACAAGCATGCATGGTGGGTTAAGGTCTCAAGACAATGGAGATGTCACTACAAGGGACAAGCATGTATGGTGGATTAAAGTCTCAAGACAATGGATTATTAGTTTATCATATCTCATCTACCATTTGCCATACTTGTAACCCCTATATATATGGGATGTTCCCATAAGCAAATTAATCAAGCAAATAAGATTCTCCTTATTTACTCTATCTATCTCTACTTTCTAGATTAAACATCTCTCTCTCTCTTGTTCTTCACTATGTTCTTCAATTTCTAACATGGTATCAGAGCATCCAAGCTCTTGAACACCAAACTGCTTCCGCAAATTTACTCTATTCACCTTACTCTTTCACTTGTTTGGTTTACTTTCTTCATTTCTAGAGAACATATCTTGGCTTCCCTTGTTTTCTCTCTTGCCTAGCCTCAGAAATTCAAATTTCTCCTTGACAAATTTTTTATTTTTTACCCGCTAGACAATAGCAAGCAAAGATGGAGCAGCACAAGCTAGTTAGGATTCCAGTCATCCTGAAAGGTCCTAACTACATTACCTGGTCGAGATTGACCAGGACAGCTCTTGGAGGAAGAGGTCTATGGGAGCACATCACCACAAGTGAGGCCCCAAGACAAATCACCCAAGGAGAAGATGGCAAGGAGGTTGTAGTGGTAGATGAAGGCAAATGGGGTCAGGAGGATCTCATGGTGCTGTCTATCTTGCAAGGCTCACTTGATACTCCTATCATGGAGTCTTACTCACATTGTGAGACTGCAAAGAAGCTATGGGATACCTTACACAAGGTATATGGCAACACTTCAAACCTCACCAGAATTTTTGAGGTTAAGAGGGCAATCAACAACTTACAGCAAGAGGAGATGGACTTCACCAAGCACCTTGGGAAGTACAGCCAGCTGTGGTCTGAACTTGAGATGCTGAGACCAAGTACCACTGATCCTAGTACACTAGAAGAGAGGCGTGAGCAAGACAAGGTCTTTGGATTGCTTCTCACACTCAACCCAAGCTTCAATGATGTACTTAAACACATATTGAGAGCTAAAGAGCTTCCAAGCTATGATGATGTGTGTGCTCAACTTCGGAAGGAGCTAGGCTCAGATGGTCTCTTTGGTGGAAAAGGGGAACTGTCTATGGCAAACAAAGCTGAGAAGATGGAGAGTGCTTCAGTCAACAAAGCACACTTCAAACCAAGAAGAGGAGGAGACAAGTCTGTGACTTGTGAGCACTGCAAGAATCTAGGCCACTCCAAAACCAATTGTTGGATCCTCCATCCTCACCTCAGACCTGCTTCAACCAACAGATACAACCAGGCCAAAGCACATGAAGCAAGAGCTCATGAAACCACAGTACCAGGCTCCATGCGCATAGGAGAAGATGGAAGAGCTATGATCTCAACCACCCACACTGGTGGATCCACATCCCATGCCATGTCCCAGCCATCCCCTGATGATGCCTTCATCCGCAAGTCAGACATTGAAGCCCTTATCAAAGCTATCAATGCAAACTCTGGTAACATCAGTGTCAATGCTTTAAATTCTATTCACAGTGCTTCACATACTACTAGACCTTTGATCATCGATTCGGGAGCTTCTCATCATATGATTAGGGATGCTAGACTGATTAGTGATGTTAAACCTGCTCTAGGGAGTGTAGTGATTGCTAATGGTGATAGAATTCCAATTGAAGGAGTAGGAAACTTGAAACTGTTTGATAAGGAGTCTCAAGCTTTTTATATGCCTACTTTCACATCCAACTTATTATCTGTTAAGAGAGCAACCAATGATCTAAATTGCAATGTTATTTTCAGTCCTAATGATGTGTGCTTTCAGGATATTAAGACCAGGAAGATGCTGGGAAAGGGTGTGAGCAAGGGAGAGCTTTACTTGCTTGAAAACACCAAGCTTTCAAATTTATCTTGTGCTTTCAATTCTGCTTCTGTGTTAGCTAGTGATGTTTTATGGCATGCTAGATTAGGTCATCCTCATTATCGTGCCTTAGGACTGATGTTACCTAATCTATCTTTAAAGAGTGGAAGTTGTGAGGCTTGTATTCTTGGTAAACATCAGAGATCTGTTTTCCCTAATTCTAAGACTATTTATGAAAATTGCTTTGATCTTGTGCACTCTGATGTTTGGACAGCACCTTGTATGTCTAGGGAGAACCATAAATATTTTGTTACATTCATAGATGAAAAATCAAAATATACATGGCTCACCTTGATTCAAACTAAAGATAGAGTTTTAGAAGCTTTTATTAACTTCCAAAACTATGTATCTAACCATTTCAATTCCAAGATCAAAATTTTTAGGTCTGATAATGGCGGAGAATATACAAGCACTGCTTTCAAACATCACTTAGCAAAACATGGCATAATCCATCAAACAAGTTGCCCATACACACCACAACAAAATGGAGTTGCTGAAAGGAAGAATCGCCATCTTATGGAGGTTGCAAGGAGCATGATGTTCCATACCAATGTTCCAAAGAGGTTCTGGGGAGATGCTGTGGTCTCAGCATGTTATTTGATCAACAGGATCCCCACCAAAGTCCTCCAAGATAACTCTCCCTTTCAGGTATTAAACAAAATAAAACCTCCAATTGATCACTTGCGTGTTTTTGGGTGTGTGTGCTATGTCTTGATACCAGGGGAACAGAGAAACAAGCTTGAAGCCAAGAGTGTCAAAGGCATGTTCATAGGATATACTCATGCGCAGAAGGGGTACAAGTGCTACATACCTGAATCAAGAAGAGTTATGGTCTCAAGGGATGTTAAGTTTGTGGAATCAAAGGGATACTATGATGAGAAGAGTTGGGAAAGCCTTCAGGATCTCTCACAAGGATCTTCAGATAGGGCAAACAACTTGAGAATCATTCTGGAAAACCTAGGCATCAGCCAGCCTCAAACAAGTGGCGTACCGAGCACTTCACATATACCTCCAGTTGTGGATGAAGCTACATCAATTGAAGAAGCAGTCCATCCTGATCATGAGGGGGGAAACCAACCTAATTTGCAAGTTATCCATGAGGAAGCTATCCCTGAAGAAGATATCCATGACGAAGCTATCCACGAGGAAGCTATCCAAGAAGAAGCTATCCAAGAAGAAGTTGTTAATGATCAAGATGGAATGCAACAAGAAGTTCAACCATTAAGGAGGAGTACAAGGGTGAAGAAACCATCTCAGTGGATGGACACCAAAGTATACTTCAACAACAATGCAGTAGCTCATCCTATCCAAGCAACATGTTCTTTTGCGAGACTATCTGAAGAGCATGTAGTCTTCATCAGCAACCTAGATCAAGAGTATGTACCAAAGACTTATGAAGAAGCCATGAAGCATGAAGAGTGGAGAGCGTCAGTTGGGGATGAAGTTGGTGCCATGATCAAGAATGATACTTGGTATGAAACTGAGCTCCCCAAAGGAAAGAAAGCTGTTACAAGCCGTCTACTCTTCACCATCAAGTACCTTGCCAATGGGAAACCAGAAAGAAAGAAAACAAGGCTAGTTGCAAGAGGATACACCCAAGTCTATGGAGAAGACTATCTGGATACATTTGCACCAGTAGCTAAACTCCACACCATAAGAATTCTACTCTCATTGGCAGTGAACTTGGAATGGGATTTATGGCAGATGGATGTCAAAAATGCTTTTCTTCAAGGAGAGCTGGAGGATGAGGTTTACATGAGGCCACCTCCGGGTATGGAAGACATGGTCAAGCCAGGGAATGTCCTAAGGTTGAAGAAAGCAATATATGGGTTAAAACAGTCACCAAGGGCTTGGTACCACAAACTGAGTACAACTCTCAATGGAAGAGGGTTTGTAAAGTCAGAAGCTGATCATACACTCTTCACACTCACAAGCAAGCAAGGAATTGTGGTGATTCTTATTTATGTAGATGATATTATCATCACAGGAAGTGACAAGGAAGGTATTATCTCAACCAAAGTCTTTCTTAAGTCTACTTTTGATATTAAAGATTTGGGTGAGCTAAAGTACTTTCTAGGGATAGAAATATGCCGCTCTAAAGAGGGGCTTTTCTTATCTCAAAGGAAGTACACACTTGATCTTTTGAATGAGGCAGGAAATCTTGGAGCGAAAGTAGCCAAGACTCCACTAGAAGATGGGTATAAGGTGCTGCGTGAGGGGGAGATTGAAGACAAGCCCTATACTGACGTTAAACACTATAGAAGAATTGTAGGAAAGCTGATATACCTCACCATCACCAGGCCTGATGTATGCTTTGCAGTTAACCAAGTAAGCCAGAATATGCAAGCTCCCAAGATACACCATTGGAACATGGTTGAAAGGATCCTAAGATACCTAAGAGAGGCGCCAGGGCAAGGAGTGTGGATGGGATGCAACAAAAATACAGAGATAGTTGGGTATTGTGATGCTGATTGGGCAGGAGACAGAGTGGATAGGAGATCCACTACCGGCTATTGTACATTTATTGGAGGCAATCTTGTCACTTGGAAGAGCAAGAAACAGAAGATAGTGTCATGCTCAAGTGCTGAAGCTGAATATAGGGCAATGAGGAAGCTCACTAGTGAGTTGATTTGGATCAGAAACCTACTTCGAGACTTGGGTATAGAGACATCAACTCCAATCACCATGCATTGTGATAATCAAGCAGCAATACACATAGCTTCCAACAGTGTGTTCCATGAGAGGACTAAACACATTGAGGTGGATTGTCATAAAGTTAGGCAAGCAGTGGAACAAAGGATCATCTTACCCTGCTACACAAGAAGTGAGGATCAACTAGCTGACATCTTTACCAAGGCTGCAAGCACCAAGGTTTGCGAGTTCATACATTCCAAGTTAGGACTCGTAGATTTTTCATCACACTAATCCTCTTAGCCATGAAGTGTTCTACTCTTTTTCCTTGGCTTGGTTTTTATCCCATGAGGTTTTTCCAAGCTAAAGGTTTTAATGAGGGAATGCTTCATGGTTTCCAAGTTTGACCAGTCCCTATGGTCAAGCTTGAGGGGGAGTGTGAAGATGAAGCAATAAGAAACAAGATGGTTGGTTAAGGTCTCAAGACAATGGAGATACCACTACAAGGGACAAGCATGCATGGTTGGTTAAGGTCTCAAGACAATGGAGATGCCACTACAAGGGACAAGCATGCATGGTGAGTTAAGGTCTCAAGACAATGGAGATGCCACTACAAGGGACAAGCATGTATTGTGGATTAAAGTCTCAAGACAATGGATTATTAGTTTATCATATCTCATCTACCATTTGCCATACTTGTAACCCCTATATATATGGGATGTTCCCATAAGCAAATTAATCAAGCAAATAAGATTCTCCTTATTTACTCTATCTCTCTCTACTTTCTAGATTAAACATCTCTCTCTCTTGTTCTTCACTATGTTCTTCAATTTCTAACAGGATGAAGCAGAAGGAGTGAGATTTAAGCTCACCGATGCAGTCGCCGTTGGAGATAACGGCGTTTTGTATTTCACGGATGCTTCTTACAAGTACGATTACAGTCAATCAAGCTTTGACTTTCTGGAAGGCAAACCGCATGGTCGACTCATGAGCTTTAACCCGACCACAAGAACAACTCGTGTCCTTTTAAAAAACCTTTACTTCGCTAATGGCGTCTCTATGTCTCCCGACCAAACCCATCTCGTCTTCTGCGAAACTCCAGTGTCCTCTTTCTCAACTCTATATATAATCTCCTCTTTATGTGCATTCATTGAATCATCATTTCAAAGTTGTTTTCTTGATGTTATCAGAAGAAGATGCAGCAAGTACTACATCAGTGAGGAGCGTGTTGAGGTATTTATTGAAAATGTGTTACCGGGTTATCCAGATAACATTCGGTACGATGGAGATGGACATTACTGGATCGCAATGCCTACGGTATTGATGTTTATCATGAGCTTATATCATCTTTTGTGTGTGTGTGTGTGATTACTGTTGAAAATGTGTAGTGAATTAATACAGGGAGTAACAACGTTGTGGAAGCTGTCGATGAGGTATCCACTCTTGAGAAAAGTCACAGCCATGGTGGCTAAGTGGGGCTTCAATCTTATGTTTGCGGAGGATGCTGGCGTTTTACAGGTGGATTTGGATGGAAACCCCATCGCATTTTACCATGATCAAAAAATTACTCACTTAACCACCGGAGTCAAGATTGGGAAATATCTATATTGCGGAAGTCTCTTGCATTCACGCATACTCAGACTTGATCTCCTGAAGTATCTTGCCCAAAAAAGTCTTTAAAACATCAAGTTTATGGAAAATAAACAACTTTGTATACATCATCTTAGCTGTCACATTTTTAAAAGAATTATTCTTGGGTAGGGTGAATTTTAGGTTCACCGACCAATAGAATTGTATTATTTTATATTCGATATCTTTTAAAAAAAGAAATAAAATATTGTCAAATTAATATTATCTTTTTAAAATTAAAAGGTAAGAAGAAATAAATAAAAAATAGTATTAATTACAAAAAAAAAAATTAACGTCGTCAGCAAAACATTAAACCCTAAATCCTAATCGCTAAACTCTAAACTCTTGGGTCAACTCTAAACTCTAGGATAAATCTTAAACTCTAAATCAAAATCACTAAACACTAAAACACTCAAGGGTTTAGGGTTTAGGATTTAGGATTTAGGATTTAGGATTTATGGTTTAGAGTTTTAGGGTTTAGTGTTTTTATTTAGAGTTTAGGATTTATCCAAGGATTTAAGGTTTACCCAAGGGTTTAGAGTTTACCCAAAGGTTTAGGGTTTACCCAAAGTTTTAGGGTTTACCCAAGGGTTTAGGGTTTACCCAAGGGTTTAAGGTTTAGGATTTAGGGTTTAGGGATTAGGATTTAGGGTTTAGTGTTTTGCTGACGACGTTAAATTTTTTTTTTTAATTCTTTTTTCTGTAACTACTATTTTTTTTTATTTTTTTATTTTAAAAACATAAAATAAGTTGCCAATGTTTTGTTTCCTTTTTTAAAAGATATCAAATTTAAAATAATAAAATACTATTGATTGGTGAACCCACCTTAGGGGTGAACCCAATAATAACTCTTTTTAAAACCCACTTTGTCATCATGATAATAATGAAATAATGGTGATAATACTTTTTTTTTTTTAACACTTATATATCCGAATGGTGATAATACTTTCTTTCTCTTTCGATTATTACTAGCATGAGTTATTGATTCGAAACACGTACACGGTATAAGACCCACTCTAATACCTAGAGCTGGGCTGGACATTCGGGATACCAAAAGCAATCGGGTTTTGGATTTTTGAGTTTATGAATTTCTACCCCATTCAGGTATTATAAAAGTTCATTCAGACTTGGTTCAAGTTTAGTCATGTAATATTTGTAAAAACTAGTTGTATCCGATAGAATTTCGGGTTGGAATCTTAATCGGGTTTTCGGTTCTAAAATATTGGTTTGTACTTAGTTAAACCAGAAAACCAAATAAGGATCCAATAAAATAAAGACCAAATAAAAATGAATAGTGAGAAAGGCTCTTATCAGGACTCTTTTTGGTTATGTTGTAATTTTTACGGAATTAGAGAGTAATGACAACAAAACTTGAGAACCAAACTCAAAACTATGTGCTAATACACCAAATCCAATAAACTTGAAGTGAAAATACATCGAACCCGGTAAACTGAACGCATGAGAATGATTCATTGAGGTTTCTCATTGTAAGGAATCGAAGCAAGATTATAAAGATGAGGAATTTAGGGGTATAAATTCGAAATGGAACCGGGCCTCGTGGTCTGGTGGTATAGGAACCTCGGCTGAGGTGTCCGCCATCACGAGTTCGAACCCCGGCCACAGCGGATTTAACATCCTTTCCATTGGGGCGCTGGACCCCCTACGGAGAGATAGTTGGGAATGTGGCTGCCCAGATACCAGAGTGACCAAAAAAAATAAAAAAAAAATAAAAAAATTCGAAATGGCCAAAGAAATATGGTGAGAAGTGGAATAAATATTTCTGAGACTATGTAGGAAGGAATTGATTATGTTGTTGAGAGAGCATTGAGTGAAAATCATCGCTTGATTCAATCAACACCGACGATATAAAGCAAGTTAAGATTTAGGAAATGATTTGCGTTCGGGTATGGAATGTAGTCATTCAGGTTTTTACTTTTCAGGTTAAACTTGATCCGACCCGATGACCCGTTATCCCAATATCACGACCCATTCGGTTTTCTGTCGAGATCCGAACCTGACCCTTACCACTTTTCAAACCAGTTTTAATACCTATAAAACCGGTTTTAAGATTAATGAAAATTGAAACAAATACAGTTTGAAAGACGAACAATATATACATAATAATGAACGTTTGACCAAAAAAAAAATATATATATATACGTATTGAACATAGGGATCAAGACGGATGTTTTTTCAGCTGTCCTAATGACCAGCATGCATACACCCACAAAGTGATAAAAGACCACTCTAGTAGAGTAGTTTAGTAAACTTTCAAATCAATTGCCAATTGGTATTGTGAAGAAAAGACAAGTGCTTGGATCGAAATTAAAACAAGGGGCAGGGCAGGGCTGGGCACAAGGCGGGTACTCGCTATTTTGCATGTACTTACGACTTGACTTGTCTTGTACGAATAATAAAATTTTTGACTTGTACTTGACTTGTTAAAAACGAGTACTTGCTATTTCGAGTACTTTATCAAAAATAAATTATACTTGCCCCGTTCTGTTACTTACTATTTACGAGTACTTATGAACTATTTACGAATGTTTGTGAACTATTTACGAGTGTTGGGATCAAAATCGGTCATGACGGAATCGATGTCCGAAAGTCCTCAGAAAAACCGAATCTCGATCAAAACTTCAAAAGCCGAAAAAACGAATAGCCGAAACGGATCGCCCGGCGAGCTAGACCATGACACGAGCCAGCTCGCCCGGCGAGCACGACCGTGTTGCCGGTAGACTCGCCGGCGAGCTCGGCCGCGACACGAGCCAGCTCGCCCGGCGAGCACGACCGTGTTGCCGGTCGACTCGGCCGCGACACGAGCCAGCTCGCCCGGCGAGCACGACCGTGTTGCCGGTCGACTCGCCGGCGAGCTCGGCCGTGACACGAGCCAACTCGCCCGACAAACACGACCGTGTTGCCGGTCGGCTCACCGGCGAGCTCGATCGTGGCACGGATCAGCTCGCCCAGCGAGCGCGGCCAATTTTATGTGGACCATTCCGAACCCGGTCCCATCTCATAACCATGCATCTTCATCCGAATTTTCCGTAACTCAGTCTTCGGGTCCGTGGATACGACACCAATGTTCCGTCTAAAAAATATCGTCGAA